>NC_081180.1:46396884-46662543 GCF_029867415.1 Vicia villosa | reverse complement strand
CTTGACAAGATTTTCCCCTATCTGACGAATGTCGTAGATTTGAATGACGTTAGGGTGTTGATCTATCAGATTTACTGAAGCTTCTTTATGTTGCGGCAAAGGATTTGCTTGGACGTTTGGACTAGTATCTTTGAAGGATAGCATTCCGCTCTTCACTAATCGTTGGACGTCAATCTTGAAAGAGAAACAGTTCTCAATATTGTGACCTGGTGCCCCCTGATGATAGGGACAAGATTGGTCAGCCTTATACCATGGTGAGGAACTGTTTGTAGGATTTGGAGGACTCCTTGTCTGAATGAGTCCTTTTTCCAGTAATGTTGGAAACAATTCTGCATACGGCATTGGTACGGGGTCAAAGGCAGGATACCTTGGAGCCCGATTGTTGTAATTTGGAGGTCGAACCTCCTGCTGAGGTTGCTGCGACCTTTGTTGAATTTGTTGTTGCGAGACCTGAGGTTGATAAGCTGGCGCTGAGTTAACAACCGGAGTTATTGCTGCAACTTGAGGTTGAAATTTCTTCTTGATTTTGTGCAAGACATTGCTGACATCTTGATCCTTTTTCTTCTGGAAAGAACTTCCATACTTCCTTGGACCAATAGAAGATTCTGGTTCTTTGTTCAAGCGTCCTTCTCGAACTGCTTCTTCTAAACGTACACCCATGTTTACCATCTCGGTAAAGTCACTTGGTGCACTTGCAACCATTCGTCCGTAGTAAAATGGACTCAAAGTTTTGAGATAGATTTTTGTCATTTCTTTCTCTTCAAGTGGTGGACAAATTTGAGCAGCAACTTCACGCCATCTCTGAGCGTATTCCTTGAAGCTTTCCCTATCCTTTTGAGTTATGGCCTGGAGTTGATCTCTGTCGGGAGCCATATCCAGATTGTACTTATATTGTTTGACGAAGGCCTCTCCGAGGTCTCGAAAAGTACGAATTTCTGAACTGTCCAAGTTCATGTACCATTTGAGTGCAGCACCAGTCAGGCTGTCATGAAAATAATGAATGAGTAATTGTTGATTATCAGTCTGAGTTGACATTCTTCGAGCGTACATTACGAGGTGACTTTGTGGGCATGAATTCCCTTTGTACTTCTCGAAATCTGGTACTTTGAATTTGTGAGGAATCTTAACATTTGGAACTAGACAGAGGTCTGCAACATTCTTTCCAAATAGATCTTGTCCTCGAAGAGTCTTGAGTTCCTTCTCCATTTGCAGAAACTGTTCCTGGAACTCGTCCAATCTTTCATACACGCCAGCGTCCTCACTGGGAGCGTGATGATATACTTGTCCGCCCTGTGGAGGAAAAGTATGCATAATGGGCTGTGGAGAAGCCATGACAGCAGATCTTGGAATCTCTGCATTCTGTTGTGTGAAACCCATTGCCGTTGCTCTTGGAACTTCAATTTCCAGAGGTTTGTAACCCTCCGGCGGTTGCATCTCCATTGTAGCTCTTGGAACTTCAGAAACTGGGGGTATGTACCCTTCTGGAATAAAGTTATACGGCATGCCCCAAGGTCGGTTGGGTGGCATGGCATACTGAGGAATAGGAGTAGAAACAATCTTGGAAACCACAGTCCTTTGTGGTTCTTCTGGCGTTGGTCGATTTTGTGCAACTACCAGGGCTTATACCATGTTATTGAGCCTTTCAATAGCATTTTTGAGAGTATTAACCTCTTCTCTGAGTTCTCCACTCTCTTGCTCAAAGTCTTCCATTCTTTTCTTGCGACTTGAACGAGTGTTGTATGGATGAGACAGCTTGAAGGTCTTGGTTCACCTCCTTCTCCTCCTCTCTTTCTGGAGAAAGGAAAGTGACTATTAGATCCGCGACAATTCTCGTGTCAGTGCGTACGACTAAAGCGATGTATGATATGCAATTAAGTTAATATTTTTCAAGGAAACACCATAATTACGTTATGAAACATCAAACTTTTATTAATTAAGCGAAAACGCCGTTTTTACACACTTTGAAAAAGGGAAATACAGAGAAACTGAGAGAAAGGACTCTAAAACTTTGACGAAGAGCCGACTTCACATTCTAACATCTTCTTCTGTTTCTTGAGCTGAGCGTTCTCTGACGTGAGCTGATCAATAATCCAGGAAGCAGGAGGGATATGATGAGAAAGTGACGTTTGTGATACTTGTCGATCGAGCACTTCAAGTAACTCATCCTTCCTTCTTAGGATGTTATGAATCTCAACGTTTTCCGTGTTGACGATTTGATACTTGTTCCTCCAAGCATTCCTTTCTTGGCATACCTTGTTTAATGCCGCTTGTAGTTTTTCAACATCGGTGGAGAAAAGGTAAATTGGTTCCCTTAGGGGAATAGGTTCTTGATGCTGATATGGCATCCTGAGCTTGAATGCTCTGACGCGTACCCATTGAAGGTAAGGATCCAGGGAGATGCAAAGATGTTTTCCTAACAATCTTCTCCCTTTGTTGTGAACAAGACGCCAGGCTTGGACAATTTCCTTCTTCAGCATGTTGCCATGATCGTCGATGTTCTTGAAGAACAGACCCTCCAATTGGATGTTACTTGGTATATTTTTCATGGGATAGCCGTATTGACGACGGGCTAAAGCTGGATTGTAACTGATTCCTCCCTTAGTTCCAATAAGGGGTATGTTGGGAAAACTTCCGCAACTGAAGATGATCTTGGTTTCGTCGTTGTCAGGACTACACCAATCAATGTCCGTATGAGTGAGGGACATGATTTTTTGTGACCAGTAAAGGCCATCCCTCATATTCCAGAAAGTGCTAGACTTTGGCAGGTGCGAAACGAACCATTCGTATAACAACGGTACGCAGCATGTGATTAATCCTCCTCGCTGCAGGTTTCTTGAATGCACAGAGTGATAAGCATCCGCAAGCAAGGTTGGAACTGGATTTCCAATTAAGAAGATCTTAATTGCGTTGATGTCGACGAAATCGTTAATGTTAGGAAACAAAAACAATCCGTAGATAAGCAATGCCAAGATTTCCTCAAAAGCGCTCATATCTTGGATGCTGACGAAGTACCGAGCTTGATCAAACAAGAATTTGGAGGGCAATCCTTGAATTCCTCCTCTACTCACCATATGAGTTCTGATGTTGACTACGTTCAAAGGAGTAGTTGCAGCGATGATAATGTCGTCAAGATTCTTTTCCAAACCGAAGTACGGATCTTGCGCGTACACGGGTATTCCAATCAGACGAGAGTACTCCTCCAATGTAGGCATGAGCTGATAATCTGAAAAGGTGAAGCAGTGATACGTTGGATCGTAAAACTGTACCAAGGTGGGAAGGATCCCATCCACAATGTTGGTATTGAGCAAAGGCAGAAGTTTTCCATACTTCTCCTTGAAAGCCTGGGGGTTGACCACCAGTTTTCCGAGCTTTCCCAGTTCCTCGACCTGGGGAATCTTGAAGGTGTATTTCCTAGCTCTCTTTCTTCCGTAATCCATGGTATAGATCCTTAAGTCCTTTCTCCGTTTCTCTCTTTCTATGAAGTTCAAAACGTTCGTTATTTAGTTTCCTTGAAAAACGACTCGAAAAAGACTCTTTTTTTGTTTTTAGTTGTTATTAATGAATGATGCATGAATGCATGAATGCACACACAAGAGTTTTAAACAAACATGGCGCAGAAGGGTATAGTGGTCATGAAGTCAAAACGCAAACCTCGCCCCAAATGGTAAACTAAGGATAAGGATTTTTGTACCTGTAGAACGGGTTCTAGGGGTCTCAGAGTTTTTGCTCAACCTTAAAGATACATTGATTGGTATCTATAAGAGAGTTTTCCCTGAGTTTAGTATCTGCGTGACAATTACTTTCGTAATCACCGCTCTACGTCCTAAAAAAGGCTTTAAGTGGGGTTAATGTGTTTCTAGGTCCTCCTGGTACAAGTCAGTCTCGGAATGCAGTGGCGCAGTTAATCACAACCAGCCAGGCAAATCCCAAGAGTAGAATTGTGAACCAAGATTAGAGGGTCTTCACCGGGAAGACATCCTCCATCCTATCTTATGTTGCACTCAAATCCGGGTATAGGATTTCTCACCACAAGGGGGAATCAAGCCCTTTCCCGATACAGAATAAACAAAATAAACAAATATAAATGCAGCAAACACATGAAATGACACAGAGGTTAGGCAGGACCTCTCTTGTTTGAGGGGGAATTTGGCATCCCTAATTCCTCATTGGGGCTGGACCAGCAACAGGTCAACCATTGGTTTGGATGAAAAACCAAGGTTTTTAACACTTATATCCCCAGCAGAGTCACCATTTTTCTGTGGTGTCGTTTTTTTTACCTCCCCGTTTCACTTGGGAGGACGGCACGCTAGACCCTTCACGCGAAATTTGGAAGGAGAATGCGCCCGTGGCGGGATGAATTTTGTTTCAGTTCTTCCTACGATATCACACGAACTTTCTTATTGTCCTACGAGTAGGAAAGGGAAAAAAAGATCTCAACTAAACCCTAGGAGTTTGCTAAGTGTGGGGATTCACCTAGACTAGAAATTCTGGAGTCCGGGGGGTCGGTTATACATAGGGAAGTGTTTAAGCACCCTACATATCTGTAGTACTCTACAGGAACCTTCTCTGTGTCTAAATGTGTTTGTGCTGCTAATGATTATTGGGAAAGTTTCTCCTTTGTATTAGGAGAAGGAATTGAATTGAATAAAAGAAAGACAGACAGACAGACTGACTATTTTTGGTATTTTATTAGCTCGCTGAGATTCCTTGTGAACCTCATGCCTACATATCCCTAATGGAAGTCAGAGCTTAATGTAGTTCGGGGAACTAATTAATTATTAATTATTTTTGGGTGCCTTGCTTGAAGCTCAAGGTTGAAGCTTGAATTAAATCTCTGTTTATAGTAAAGAAACATGAAGTCATCTTTATAGAGAGGTATTTCTACTATTCCACCACAAACATTTTAAAAGAGTGACAAAATGATTGAATTCATTTCATTAAGAGAGTGACCTTACTTGTGTGTTTGCAAGTATGCTAGTATCTCTTAAATGAAAGAAAGATGCTCGTCCAAATTAGGGAAAGTTACCACATGTCTGGGTTTTACTACCAGCTCATGCCTTTCAAAATCCTAAATGGGAGACTTGATTGAAATTGAAATGAAATGTAATGTTTGTTTGTTTGAATGTGGTGAGATAGAAGAAAGATCTCTCTATAGAGATAAGCTATGTCTATCTACTGTATAAAAGATTTGATTTTTTAACTGGCTTGTATGAGGCCCAAGCTTGAGGCTTTTTGATTGATTGATTATTATTATGATTCTGGGAGAAAACTCCACTGGGGATTAATTTACAAGGGATTTTTATGTTCTGTACAAAGCCCAGAATTGAGGCTGACTCTACTTAGGGAAAATCTATTTTGATGGGTTTTATTTGGTGTTCTGTACAAAGCCCAGAATTGAGGCTGACTCTAACTAGGGGAAATATTATTTTCTGCCTTGTATGAAGCCCAAGGTTGTGGCGGACTTTTAAATAAACTGAGTGTGGATGACTCTATGGGAAAAGATCCTAGATGTTAGGAATCTTTGACACACGACATATGGTTTATCTGCCCTGTACAAAGCCCAAGGTTGTGGCTACTAAACAATGAAGGACTCACTAGGGGAGACTCTATTATCTGCCTTGTACAATGCCCAAGGTTGAGGCTGACTATTAACAGGGGAGTTTTATTGTTTTTTGGTGCCTTGTATGAAGCCCAAGGTTGAGGCTAACTATTTTTTGTTGGATTTTTGACTCTATTGAAGGATTTATTTAGAAAGACTGATTTTTTTTGGAAGCTAACCCTTTCCAGGGATTTTGACTCAGCTGGAGAAATTGTCTGTTAAAAGACTGATTTTTGTCATGTTTTTGGAGGCTGACCCTTTCCAGGGGTTTTGGACTCTTTTGGGGAAATTATCTCCTAAGAGAAATGAATCTTTGTTTTTTGAAGAAGTGATTTTGGAGGCTAACCCTTTCCAGGGGTTTTTGTTAAAAAATGAAAGAATGTGTGGAGGCTAACCCTTTCCAGGGGTTTTTATTAAGATGATTGGCAGAAAGATTATCTAGTGAGACTTCTTGTTTAAAGCCCAAGATGAAGGCTGACACTTGCTGAGGATAAGCAAACATGGATCCTAGACTCTGCTAAGGAAAATTGATGAAGATAAGGGTGACAGAGACTGTCCATGTCTCTCATTCCAAAAGGTGTACTCAATGTAAAATTGAGACAAACTTAGCTTGTTTAAAGTCTGGTTTAAATTGGAAGAAACTCACCAGGGTATGTTAAGAGGTGACTAAAGACCTGTTCCTATGTTTATAAGAAACCTGATGGGTCCTTGTATACAAGCTCAAGAGGAAGCTGGAAATGCTTTTAAGAAGCCTGTGGGTCCTTGTACAAAGCCCAAGAGGAGGCTAATCGAGGGTCCTTGTTATAGCACAAGAGAAAGCTATGTAGTTTTGAACTTATTTTGGCTTTAAGCAAATGGGTAAGAGGTTTCACCGGGAATAATTCCTCTTTGGGTGGATGTGTCCTATTTTGGGTTCTAAGGTTTTTGCCAAGATGTTTCACCGGGAATAATTCATCTTGGGGGGTTGAACTACAGATCTCTAATTAGGAAAGAGCCTTCACCGGGAAGACATTCTCAATCCTAGGTCATATTCCTATAATATATATATATATAGTTTAACTATCCTAGGGTTTACACTCAAACATAGTTCTAAACAAATATATGCACAGTTTATATTTGACAGTAATTTAAACAAAGACTGTAAATTGAAAGCTTGTAAAGCCTAACCTGGATGGAGTGGAGGCCTTTGAAGAAGTATGTACAAAGCCTTACTAGCAATTGATGGATAACAGTTGAATATATATATATGATAAACAGTTAATGGTTTTTGAAAACAGAAGAAGTGAAGATGGACATAGGTCACATAGGTATCTGAAGAGTTTCACCGGGAATAATGCCCTTCAAATACCAGAAGAATGTTTTGAAAACAGAAAGGAGATTTTGAAAATACAGTTTTGAAAAACAAGCTAAGAAGAGAAGAAGGTGTTGGGACTTACACTCTATTAGAGGCCCACTTAAAAATGATTTACTGTTTATGAAAACAGTTGAAAAGATACGAGGTTCTGTTGTTTGAAAACCTCGATCGTCTGTTTACTTTGAAGTTTGAACATAATTTGAATTTTGACAAAAGTCAACTTAATTGAAGTACAGACAAAATCTATACCTAATTAAGACCTAAATGATTAGGGTTTTTAACACTAAAACACTTATGAAATATTAGGTTTTGAGATTTTAATGAAAACATATATTGAAATATATTTTAAAATACTTAAAACAACACCAATTTTAACCTATTAAAAATATATAAAATAAATAATATTTTTATGATTTTTTTGATTATTTATAAAATATATATATTAATCAATAAGTGCATAAAAAATGAATTAAAAAGGAGTTAATTTGATAGGTTAACTAATTGGTTAAAGTTGTGAAGAAATTAAGTGGAAAAGGTGATAAAAAAATGGTTTTGTCACCTAGAGGGCTTGAACTCGCGCCCTCCAAGTCATTGGCCAAAACTCCCACCATCTGGGCTACGCGCGCAGTTTGTTATTCACACGCATCTAACATAATATATTTTAAAACAAGCCAGAAGATTCAAATTTGCGCGCGCCATGTTCATCTTCTTCCTCGAGCTCAAAGATTTTCAAATTTCTAACTCTCTGGTTTCTCAACCAAATGGCATGATGTAAACATCAATCTTGTGCCAAATTCCCTCACGAATTCAAATATGTAACTAACATTTATTTATATTAGCTATAACTATCTAATTTCTCAGAGAACTCTAAGAACATATGAACCCTAAATTTGAAATTAAATGACAAACAAGATGAATAAATGAATGATGATAGAGGGTTTTCAATCCTCTGATGATGCTGAACAAGATAGAATCGAACTTTATCACAAAGAGTACTTAAATTAAAGAGATGGAGTTCAAAAACTTACCTCTGAAACAGAAGGTCGTACGAGTGATGGAGAACTTCTGGGCTTGTGTGAATGATCCTAAAAGCTTCCTTGGGACTCAGTGATGCTAACTGGATGTTTATTGTGGCCTGAATCCTTCTAAATTTCTCTACTCGACTCCTTCGATTTGGGCTTCAAGTGAACATGGAGGATGATGAATCTGCAGTTACAGATGAGCTGCGACCATCTGGATAGCTTCACTACCTCCTATGGAACGTGTCTGGATGACTGGCTTTGCTTGAAACCTTCTGAATTACTCTGTGGACCTCCAACTGCAAATGCTCCAAAGTGAAAGCAACAATGGCGTTCCTCCACTTACAGAAGTGATCCAGGTGCTTGGATCACCTCAAATGAACCCCCTTGTGATGTTAGAATGCTTACTTTCCAAAGAAGAGCTTTGGTATGAAGAAAACGATTCTTCTTGCCAAAGAACTTTGAAAAACCATAAGCATAAGAAGAGAAAGAGAAAGCAAGGATTATAGTTGCTTTGGTGTGTTTTTTGAATGAGAAAGAGTCCTCTATTTATAGACAATTGATTCAGTACTGATTGAGAGAGTGAGCTTGCTTAATGAGGGAGTTTTGATTTCTTGGCCATGAAGAAATTCAAAGAATCTTCAAAATGCAATGATGGCCAAATCGAGCTAGCTCCCTATCTATTGATCTTATCTGGTCTTGGGGAACATTTCTGATGCAGAGGAGTGTTCCAATTGGTTGGTGATAAGATTCCTTGGGTGATTCATCAATTTGCCATAAATTCACAAATGTAATCATTACATAATCACATGTTCTTGTTTTTAGAATCTTCTTCAATTCTCATGTCATGGTAAAAATGAATGCATGGCATGTTTGCAGATGTGTTATGGGTCATGTAGCATCCATAAGAGAGGTCATTTGCACAAAATTACAAAGTTTCAAATTGTACATGACCTATAATTTTACTTCATGAGGCCAACTTTGAACAAGCATAACTCTTAGCTCAAAATGAATTTGGAGAAGGTTGAACACAATTTGGAAAGCCCTAAACATCTACTTCAAATCATTAGTTTGGAGTTTCTTCAGAATCCTTTGGCAAATTTGTGAAAAATGAGGCCAAAGTTGGAAGAAAACTAGGTTAAAACACTTAGAAAAAATTTCTAAGTTTTTATAACCTAAAGCTTCAAAATTCCAAAACTCTTAAATGGTTGATCTTTTGAAAAAAGTCCCTATGTAAGATGTTGTTTTATTTTGAAAAATCTACAACTTTCATGTTGGAAGTTTTTTGAGTTGTGTAGGTGAAATTTTGAGTTCCCATAATGCCCTCAAAAACCCTAATTCCCGACTTTTTGTTCCTTGATGATTCTCTTTGAATTTCTTTGGTCAAATGACTTTAATATCCATATATTGATGATATTGATCCTTGAAAGTCATGGTTTGACCAAAAATCTTAAAAGTCAAAGGTGATCCCATACAATTGACTTTTTCCAAATAAGGTGAGATTTTGGACTTTTGTGTGGAATTAAGATCTTCTCCTCAAATGAGTGATGTAAATGGGTTATATTGAGGTAGTAGAGGTCCTTGAATCATGTCTTGAGTTTTGGATCCATACCCTGATTAAAAGTCAACTATCCTGGTGAATTAGGTCAAAAACCCTAATTGTCGACCATGTGAAAATAATGACTGTAGACTTTGAATTGATGTGTGATGTCCAGTGGATCTTGTCATATGAGCTATTTTAAGATGATTGACGTCTTTGAATGATCCCCTGGGGCTTTTTAGGGTTTCCCAAAGGTGATCCCTGATTTTAGTCCTTGATAGGCTCAAAAACCCTAGTCTGGTGACCTGAGTAAATCTGTACTCAGAGGACTGGGTGTCTAATCAATCATAGGTGAAAAAATGAAGCTCTTTAGTCCTATGATTATGTTAGAGACTAATCCTTCTACTGATTGATCCTTTGCCTGAGTTTTCTTGTCTTTGAACATCCTTGATTAAATGCCAAATGAAGAAGTGACTGCTCTGGATACTTGCTTTGACCTGATGAAAATCCTGAAGATATGTCATCTCAGGGGGGTCAAAAATTAGGGTATGACAAGGAGATTCGACAAGTTCATGGCACGCATAAGTTTCATTAGAAGTCAGTTTGACCACTGCGTTTACTTCAGATTTCGACCTGGTAATTCATTTGTTATTTTGTTGCTTTATGTGGATGATATTCTCATAGCAAGCAACAATGTTGAAGATGTGACTAGGGTGAAGGCTGATCTCAATAAGGAGTTCGATATGAAGGATCTGGGAGCTGCTTCCAGGATTCTTGGAATTGACATTCGAAGAGATAGAAGGAAGTCGAAGTTATGCTTATCTCAAGAGGCATATCTACGGAAGATTCTCGAAAAGTTTGGTATGTCGAATTCGAAGCCAGTTGTGACTCCAACAAACCCTCAATTCAAGCTAAGTATTGATCAGTGTCCCAAAACTGATGTCGAAAGAACCTATATGAATAGAATCCCATATGCTAATATAGTTGGTTCTTTGATGTATGCTATGGTCTGTACTAGACCCAACATAGCATATGCAGTAAGTCTTGTAAGCAGGTACATGGCGATCCCTGGAAAGGCTCACTGGCAAGCATTGAAGTGGATTTTAAGGTACATAAATGGGTCTCTGAATAGAGTCCTAATTTATGGTGGAGCCTTGGGTGAAGATAGTAAAGCAGTAATAGAAGGATATGTCGACTCTGATTATGCAGGTTGTATGGATTCCAGAAAATCTATTTCTAGATATGTTTTCACTATGTTTGGCACTGCAATTAGTTGGAAAGCAACACTTCAGAAGGTTGTTGCTCTATCAACCACTGAAGCGGAGTATATTGCCCTAACTGAAGCTGTGAAAGAAGCATTGTGGCTTGAAGGTTTTGCGAAGGAGCTGAAACTTCAAGGTCGAGGTATCACTGTTAAATGTGATAGTCAAAGTGCAATACACCTGTCAAAGAATTCAGCCTATCATGAGCGAACTAAGCACATTGATGTGAGGCTGCATTTCGTCAGAGGAGAAATCGAGCGTGGAGAAGTCCAAGTGCTGAAGGTTTCGACTGAAGACAATGCTGCTGATATGATCACCAAGACATTGCCGAGTTGCAAGTTTTTCCACTGTATGCAGTTGATAAAGCTGCACGAAGAAAGCTAGTTTGTTTCCTTGATGTTGTAGAGTTAGATCCAAAGTGGAGATTTGTGAGATATTGGATCGAACTCTAGTATGGCCGAAGGGTAGCTTCTTGGTTCGACAGGGTTAAGCATGAAGTCGAAGGTTGTTCACATGCTTGTGTCGAAGATGCTAGGGTTGTTAGCATGTTAAATTAGGTTTTAGTGTTTAAACCCTAATTTGTTAAGTTAGCTTGTTTATTAAGTTGGCTTGTGTAATGGGCCTTGTGGGAAAAGCCCATTAGTTAGTACGTTAGGTTTTATTATAAATAGCATCATAGTCTCTCATCATTGCTAAGCTGCAAATCCTAATTTAGGGTGAGAGAGGTTATTTGTTATTCTTGTAAACTTGTAATCTTGTTTTAAGAGAAAGTAAAAGAATAGCAGTTATAACCAATATTTGTGTTCTCCTCTTCTTCCTTGTCCTTTATTCATCCCTTATTTTATACTTTGTTCGTGGCATTGAGTTCACAACAAATTGGTGCAGTGAGCGTGGAGAAGATGCCTTCAACAAAGTATGAGATTGAAAAGTTTACCGGAGTGAATGATTTCGGTCTGTGGCGCTTGAAGATGAAAGCCCTACTGGTTCAGCAGGGTTGTTTGGAAGCATTGAAGGGAGAGGCAGCCATGAATGCAGAATTGACGGCAGCGGAGAAGACGAATATGATCGAGAAAGCATACAGCGCAATTTTGTTGAGCCTTGGTGATAAGGTTCTCCGGCAGGTATCAAAGGAGACGACGGCATCAGGGTTATGGGTGAAACTTGAAAGTTTTTATATGACCAAATCGCTGGTAAATCGACTCTACCTGAAGCAAGCTTTGTATTCATTCAAGATGATTGAAGACAAAGTATTGGCTGAGCAGTTGGATATGTTCAACAAGCTGATTCTTGATCTTGAAAATATTGATGTGAAGATCGATGATGAAGATCAAGCGTTGTTACTATTGTGTTCTTTGCCTTGATCACATGCTCACTTCAAAGAAACTCTCTTGTATGGAAGGGAGTCCCTGACGTTTGAAGAAGTTCAATCAGCCTTGTACTCTAAGGACTTGAATGAACGAAAGGAGCATAAACCTTCGACTGTTGGCGAAGGTTTGGCCGTTAAAGGAAAACTCTTACGAAAGGATGGTAAGTTCGACAAGAAGAAAGGCAAAAGCCAGTCGAAGTCTTACAGTGGCGAAGCATCTGGCATTCGATGCTACCATTGTAAGAAGGAGGGTCACACAAGAAAGGTGTGCCCTGAACGCCTGAAATATCATGGAGGTAAGGATAATGGTAACGCTGCCATTGTTCAAGATGATTTCGAATCATCTGATGTTCTTGTGGTTTCAAGCAGTGACTCTAAGAAGGAGTGGATTATGGATTCAGGTTGCACTTGGCACATGACTCCAAACAAAGACTTGTTCAAGGAATTATGTGATCAAGATGGTTGATCAGTATTGCTGGGAAACAACAAGGCTTGCAAGATCGCAGGTGTTGGATCTGTGAGATTCAAGCTCCATGATGAGTCAATAAGGTTGTTGACTGAAGTCAGGTATGTTCCTGATTTGAAGAGAAATATGCTTTCTCTTGGTGAATTCGACAAGAAAGGATATGCTTTCAAAGGAGAGAAAAGTATCCTAAGAGTCATGAAGGGTTCGAAGGAAGTCTTGAGAGGCGTGAAGAAACAGGGCTTGTATACCCATGAGGCTGAAGTTGTAAGTGGTTCGACAAATGTTGCATCCACGAAACCTTTGTCGAAAACAGAAATCTAGCACATGAGATTGGGCCATGTCAGTGAAAGGGGTCTGGTCGAATTAGGGAAACAAAATCTGCTTGGTGGAGACAAAGTCGAAAAGCTGAAGTTTTGTGAACCCTGTGTACTTGGAAAATCTTGCAGAGTGATGTTCAACAAAAGGCAAACAAAGAACACATCGATCCCTTAATTACGTCCATGCTGATCTTTGGGGGCCTGCAAGGTGTCCATCACATTCAGGAGCAAGGTATTTTCTATCCATAGTAGATGATTATTCCAGAAAATTATGGGTATTCATCCAGAAGACTAAGGATGAAACATTTGATAATTTCAAAAGTTGGAAGACTCTGGTTGAAAATCAGACTGGCAGAAAGGTCAAGAGGTTGAGAACCGACAATGGCCTGGAATTTTGCAATGAGGCATTCGACAGTTTTTGTGCTGCCTCTGGTATTGCAAGGCATAGAACTACTGCAGGTATTCCACAGCAAAATGGTTTGGCTGAAAGGTTTAATCGAACTATTTTGGAAAGAGTCAGATGCATGTTGACTAGTGCGGGGTTAACGAAGGTGTTCTGGGCAGAGGCTGTTTCGACAGCAACATATCTGATAAATAGATGTCCTTCGACAGCATTAGATATGAAGACACCTGAAGAAATTTGGTCGGGACATCCACCAGATCTCGACAAACTGAGAGTATTTGGCTGCGTAGCCTATGCTCACATTAGGAAAGACAAGGTTGAACCTAGAGCTCTAAAATGCATGTTCATGGGATACCCAGAAGAAGTCAAAGCTTATAGGCTATGGTGCCTAGAGCCAGGTCACAGGAGGTGTATCACCAGTCGAGATGTAGTTTTCAATGAAGCTGAAATGGCTTTTAAGAAAACTGATGATGTTGGTCGAAGTACAGAAACATCTGACGTAGAGCTGGAACAGGTAGAGATTCCTGTTGAGGTGGAGCATGTTGATGTTGAATTGCATATCCCTGATTAAGTGGAAGAAGAAGCAGAAGATGCTGAGGAAGTTGAGGAAACTGACGATGACGACCTATTATCGAGAGATAGGTCGAGAAGAGTCATAAAGGCACCTCAGAGGCTTGGGTATGCAGATCTTATAGCTTATGCCTTAATCTCTGCAAGTGAGGTTTTAGACGAAGAACCTAGAGACTACAAGGAAGTTATGAGGAGTCGAAATAAGACTGAATGGCTGAAAGCCATGGATGATGAGATGAAATCTCTTCATGATAATCATACTTGGGAACTGATCAAGAAACCTGCTGGGGCAAGGTTAGTCAGCTGTAAATGGATTTTCAAAGTTAAGGAAGGAATTGAAGGAGTGACGTCGAAAAGATACAAGGCAAGGTTAGTTGCAAGGGGTTTCACTCAGAAAGAAGGTGTCAACTTCAATGATGTGTTTTCTCCTGTTGTGAAGCATAGGTCCATTCGAATGTTGCTTGCCATGGTGGCACAGTTCGATCTTGAACTGGAACAGATGGATGTGAAGACTGCGTTCTTGTATGGTGATCTAGATGAAATGATCCTGATGAGGCAACCTGAAGGGTATGTCGAAAAGGGGAAGGAAGATTATGTGTGCAAGTTAAAGAGATCTTTGTATGGGCTGAAACAATTTCCTCGACAGTGGAATAGGAGATTCGACAAGTTCATGGCACGCATAAGTTTCATTAGAAGTCAATTCGACCACTGCGTTTACTTCAGATTTCGACCTGGTAATTCATTTGTTATTTTGTTGCTTTATGTGGATGATATTCTCATAGCAAGCAACAATGTTGAAGATGTGACGAGGGTGAAGGCTGATCTCAATAAGGAGTTCGATATGAAGGATCTGGGAGCTGCTTCCAGGATTCTTGGAATTGACATTCGAAGAGATAGAAGGAAGTCGAAGTTATGCTTATCTCAAGAGGCATATCTACGGAAGATTCTCGAAAAGTTTGGTATGTCGAATTCGAAGCCAGTTGTGACTCCAACAAACCCTCAATTCAAGCTCAGTATTGATCAGTGTGCCAGTACTGATGTCGAAAGAGCCTATATGAATAGCATCCCATATGCTAATATAGTTGGTTCTTTGATGTATGCTATGGTCTGTACTAGACCCGACATAGCATATGCAGTAAGTCTTGTAAGCAGGTACATGGCGAACCCTGGAAAGGCTCACTAGCAAGCATTGAAGTGGATTTTAAGGTACATAAATGGGTCTCTGAATAGAGTCCTAATTTATGGTGGAGCGTTCGGTGAAGATAGCAAAGCAGTAATAGAAGGATATGTCGACTCTGATTATGCAGGTTGTATGGATTCCAGAAAATCTATTTCTGGATATGTTTTCACTATGTTTGGCACTGCAATTAGTTGGAAAGCAGCACTTCAGAAGGTTGTTGCTCTATCAACCATTGAAGCGGATTATATTGCCCTAACTGAAGCTGTGAAAGAAGCATTGTGGCTTGAAGGTTTTGCGAAGGAGCTGAAACTTCAAGGTTGAGGTATCACTGTTAAATGTGATAGTCAAAGTGCAATACACCTGTCGAAGAATTCAGCCTATCATGAGCGAACTAAGCACATTGATGTGAGGCTGCATTTCGTCAGAGGAGTAATCGAGCGTGGAGAAGTCCAAGTGCTGAAGGTTTCGACTGAAGACAATGCTGCTGATATGATCACCAAGACATTGCCAAGTTGCATGTTTTTCCGTTGTATGCAGTTGATAAAGCTGCACGAAGAAAGCTAGTTTGTTTCCTTGATGTTGTAGAGTTAGATCCAAGGTGGAGATTTGTGAGATATTTGATCGAACTCTAGTATGGCCGAAGGGTAGCTTCTTGGTTCGACAGGGTTAAGCATGAAGTCGAAGGTTGTTCACATGCTTGTGTCGAAGATGCTAGGGTTGTTAGCATGTTAAATTAGGTTTTAGTGTTTAAACCCTAATTTGTTAAGTTAGCTTGTTTATTAAGTTGGCTTGTGTAAATGGCCTTGTGGAAAAAGCCCATTAGTTAGTATGTTAGGTTTTATTATAAATAGCATACTAGTCTCTTATCATTGCTAAGCTACAAATCCTAATTTAGGGTGAGAGAGGTTATTTGTTATTCTTGTAAACTTGTAATCTTGTTTTAAGAGAAAGTAAAAGAATAGCAGTTATAACCAATATTTGTGTTCTCCTCTTCTTCCTTGTCCTTTATTCATCCCTTATTTTATACTTTGTTCGTGGCATTGAATTCACAACATGATCAAAATAAAATATAAAAAATATAAAAACCTGATAAGAAATCAAATAAAATAAGATAACGAAGCTTCAAATTTTTTGAGATTTTTTTGAAAATATGAAAATAGAAATTAAATAAAATAAAATAGAAAAACGAGGAATTTGCGATTTTGTGCTATATTCATAGCTTTCAATTTTTTTCAACTTTTGCAGCTATTACATCTTCAATCCAAATTTTATTGGTTCCCAGCTTCATATCAATTATTCCCTCAGGTTTGCTAGAACACCTATTATACAATTCCAGATGCTCATTTGCAGCTATCGCTTCAATGATCTTCTTAATACCAGTGACTGTTGAGAAATTAGTTGAGCAATCGGCTGCTGTATCGATCAACTGCTTTGTCTTTATTTTGATCCCATTAACAAACACTTGCATCTGTTCAGTATGATCCATGTTATGAGTTGGGCATGCTACGAAGATCCTTTTGAATCTTTTGTAGGCATCTCCCAAAGGTTCATCACCCTCCTTTTGCTTGAAGTTCAGAATTTCATACCTTTTTCGTAGAAAGACTAACGCTGGAAATTACTCATTCATGAAGGCCTTTTTGATCTCTTCCCACGATGCGATACTCCCTGCTGGGAGAGAATATAACCACTCTTCTGCCTCTTCAGCTAAGGTGAAAGGGAACATCCTCAACTTTTTCGCTTCTTCGATGTGATCATCAATTTTTAAAGTGGTGCTCATGGTCAAAAATCTCAGCATTAATTTTAGTAATTAACAAACAGAATTGAGCTCACATATGCATTAGTTTTAAAACATTACATATAACCGGACAAGATTGGCTACCTTAACGTTGTTGTTATCTTTGTGCCTTTCTCTTTATCTATCTAGCCATTTGTTTATCTCAACAAAATATATTACTTTTATTATTCATTTGTGTTTAAAATGCACCAAATTACACACCAAGATATCAAAGACACTAATAACCAAAGTTAGCAAATCCTCTCCCATGATTAACCTCTATATAATTATAAACTTCTACATAATTGCATAGGACTTTGATAAGATTAGAATTCATTTTTCATTTAAAATTTGAGGATCTAATAATACCTAATTTTTGTGATTTTGCAGTAGCAAAAGTATCTAATGGCGAGATAACGTGTTTTATTTAAAATTAAATATTATAAGACTTGATTTAGTATATAAAACTTGATTTAGTATTCAGTTGCTTTTTTTTTTTTTTTTGTGCAAAGTATTCAGTTGCTTTGAATATCAGCTTAAATGTATTTTTGTCCCCTTATTTTAATTTTTTAAACTTTATAGTTTCCATTAAAAAAATTATTTTTTGATCCTCCTTTTCATTTTAGATGGTTTTTTTAGTCCTCTTTAAATTTGTCTAGTTGACATTTAATTTAATTTTATGATGTGGCACTGAAATGACAATGACCTGTCACGTCACACAATTCCTACCACATCATTTAAACAATAAAAAAAATCATTTAATATTGTTATTTATAAATTTAAATTCTGAAAATTTTATTTTATTTATATCATTATTTCTTATTATATGATAGCTATAATTTTGAAAAATTGAAAAGTAATATCAGAGTCGTTCGAACCCTCCCTGAAAACTACTGTGAAAGCTTGTTTATTTGAAAATATCAAATGGAAAAGTCTCGGTGGGAATGTCATATGGGGTTAGGTTAATGTGGTATAAGGTATATTCTTATGCACAGTGCATAAGTTTTGTACGGATAATATTTAAATTGTTCCGAGTAACATTTTAGTTAGAAACGAGTAATAATATCATAATCCATAAATAATATATGTATTATTTGTACACATCTATTAATTATGAGTAATTATTAATTGTGAGTAATGAGTACACTATTCTAGTAATATTTACACAATTCTGAATAATATCGAATTTTAACTATATTTTTGAGTAATATATTCATAATTCTGAGTAATATTTATACTATTTTAAATAATTTGTATATTATTTTGAATAATAAATATAATAATTTGATTAATATAAACAATATTTGAGTATTTATACACCGTGCATATCAACACATCCCGTCATATGGATAATATTGCTGCATTATACATATATAAAGTAAGCACTAAAAGACTTGTGTAAATATTAAATAAGTATTATACTGAAAAAGTTCATGTGCGTGTTTTATTACTTAAAAGAGAGAACTATGAACAAAATAGTATCACAGAAAATCACATATACGATAATTATATGAAACAAACTTAATACAATGAATAATGTTAAAATATAGTTGATCACATATTAACAATCATTGTCAATATAAATACTATGTAACACACAACATAACACAAGCACTTGAATAATAACACACCAAGAGCATTGACATGTTCACAAATGCATAATGACATAACAACAGTTAATATCATAATCAAACAATCACACGCATGATTAAAGGCACAACTATAGATAGATAGATATATTGACAAGCATAGCAGAACTATAACACAAAATACAGTTTATACATATAAAATAATTACAATAGTAAACAATCAATTAAATATGCACATGCACAGACATGACTAATAAATTTATTTTGTCTACCCCTATGGAGTCCCATATCCAAACAAATACCAAACACAATCCATCACATAACTTTGGCAACTAACTTCTAATTTTTTTATTAAATAAAAAGGGAATATTATATAAAGAAGTGAGTGTCAACGAAAGGATAGTATTATCACCTACCAAAATAAAGGACTCACAATTATTATTGATGTGGATGCTATTGTGATTTGTGAGGGCTTATTTTGACTGCTAAATTTTCAAATTCAAATCCACCTTTACTGGAAGAAGAAAATTTTCATTTATATCAACTTACTAGTTGAATTCCTTGACTTTATGTAAAGAAAATTGAATTATTTCACACAAAAAAACAAACATAGAAGTTAAATAATTGTGTGAGGCGGACCCTATTTATTGAGGGCTAATTCACACATTCGTTTGGTTTGGCGGCGATGTTGCCGGCTACTTTAAAAAATTACTCCCCAGATCAAATAATGATATTTTATGAGAGCCATCTTTCAAGCGTTATAACATATTATAACATAATGGGGTTTTAATTTGCCACCCTCCTTATACTTTAGATGTCTCAAACTCAAATCATTGACTTTAATAATCTTGTAAATTTTTCAATTATTTTCAAGATTCGGTCAAGCGTTGCAGAAATTTCAAAATGAGTTTTATCATCAGAAATTGTGAAAAAAGTGAGTTTTTTTAACGGAAATATTAAAAAAAAATTGCCGGTACAATATATAATTTTTTAATCGAAAATTACATAAACTTTGATATTTTTGAATTCATTTGTATTAGAAATTATAGAATTTCCGAAAGATTTTCATACACACTGTCCAAAAAATTTCATTATTTACGGTAGTTCAAAATATTTGAAAGATTTCGAAAATTTAAAATTTCTGATACTAAGTTAGAAATTTGAAAATTGCGGTAGTTCACTAATTTTTTGTATTTTTTTTTATATTGCAGTAGTGAAGACTAGGGGGAATATCGACACAATTAGAGGCAGGACCATTGATAGAGCGGCAACCAGAGTTAGGGTTGCTGAGGCAGAGTACTTCCTAGCTAAGGGCTGGACGAGTAGCTAAAACCGGTTCTCACTGGAAACAGATGACTGAGTAGGCCTAATTCCGCGTACCTTGACGTTGAGCGGTGAGATTAGACGAGCAGCCCAAAGATGATGTTGAGGTTGTCATGCTCGAGAGGTGCAGGGTGCAAGTACAGATGTTCTACCTGTTGTTGTTGAGGTGGTCGTTTTAGATGTGGTAGCTGATGAGTTGGTTGTTTCACATGCGGAGATGGGTGATGATGTGGCTGAGATCGACCCCCTATTGTAGATGAGGCGGCTGCCATAGATCCGGTCCTTATTGCTGATGAGGATATTGCCATTGGTGATGATACAGAGGTTACGACTCCTGCTTCGACATAGCCGTCTGTTCACACTGATGGAGCAACTTACAAACATCAGACCACCTAACCTAGGTGATCTTTGACTCACCTTTGACACCACCCCATAGAAATCTCTAGATCTTCACAATCTTCTTCCAAATCTTAAAAGGCATTTTTAGAAAAAACAGAAAGAAGATAGTGATTGCATTAATAACAGAGTTAAGAAGAACCAAATGACTTCCCAAGGACACATACATATGCCTCCACGAGTGAAGTCGCCTATTGATGAGGCTAATTAAGGGTTCCCACGTAGAAGACAAACGTGGACTAGTCTCTACTGGGAGACCAAGATACTTTAATGGAAGAGATCTTTGTTGACAATGAAGGAAATCACAAGTTAGGTCAAGAAAAGCAGGGTCAGAATTCACACCAATTATGAGACTACTCTTAGAAAAATTCTCCCAAAGGCCTTAGGATAGCTCAAACACACAGAAAATAATCTTGATAAGCTAGACGTTCTTAATGAAGGCATCTGTTAGAATAATCGTATCATCAAGATACTAAGAAGAGAGACCTAAGTCTGAGAAGAGCCCACTCGAGAACCTGTGAAAAGCTTATGGTCTACATTCCTAGAGAACAACCGCATGCCATTTCCACTAGAACTAGAACTAGAATATCTTATTTAGTTGGGAAAAAACTAGGATATAATACTATTTCCTACACACATCTCATAATTTTGAATAGTATATGATATTCCAATAATATAATTTTGTTTGTACTTCGTCATCTCATAATAAATTTATTAAATATCTCACATGATCCCAACATTCAAGCTCAGCCCACACTCCTGACCACTTCTTATTAAATATCTCACATATTAATTTTATCATAGGGTCAGGAGCAGAGAAAGAATGTAATCAATACCCCTGACCATGCATAAATGGCACAAGAACATCTCTGCTCGACTAGCCATCAAAGAGCTAAAGAATTCCCTAAGCGGTCCCCTACCTCAAGTGATTCCTGGTGTAGCTGAGATAGCACAAGAAAAAGACGCATCAATAGACTCTTCAAATATTTCACCAAAATGTATATCTATCAGATATGATATTTATTAAACTAAAAAAAGAACATAAATATTGACTTCCAAATCAAATTGTAATTAGCTACGTATTTAACTAATTCTTATTAACAAGTTTCCTTACCTTAATCGCCGGATCAAACAAATGCTAATTCGTAATATTGTAAGATCGAGTTAGATGATTTTGATGTGTAACAATAGTGATTTACTTATATATCTTGAAATTAGCTGGCAACTTTCTGATTCCTAGTTCGGCTGATAGGATGCTGGATTAGAATCCTAACAAGACTATGAAAATAACTAAAAATTCTAGAAAGACATTAAAAAGCAAATAAAGAAATAGAGAATAAAATAAATTTCATTGATTTTTGATTGATTCCAAATGTCTCTATGAGACTACATTATATAATATTCTTAATGGATAATAAACCTAAAAAGCCCAACAACTATTAAAAGCCTAAATACAAATAGAGTCCAATAACAGTACTAATTATAAATACTATTACACCCCTCTATCATTGCCGCCGGGTTCACTTGAACCTTGTCCTCAAGGTTCTAAAATTAATGTTAAAATAATGGAAAGATTTGAGTTTGTATTTTTTTTTTGTGTAATGATTTTGCATGTGAATATATAATAGGATGAGTAAAGAATAAGCATCCTTCACCAAAAACACTTAGCATAAAGGTTGGCAGCTTGAAAACCATACTCTCCTTCGAAGGCAAATGGCAGAGTTAGGCGCTTCATATATGTAGACTTGATAATGTGGCCCAAAAAAATCCCTCTCATCTTGTAATACTGTATTGACAGCAACCTTACTTTCCCACTCAAACTTAGCCCACATGGTTCTAAAGGCCATGTCCACACAAGATGCAGGAGCAATATATTCCATGATATTAATATGGATATCATTAAGAACAATAAGTGTTTCGCAGAATGTCAACTCTGCAGCCTTTGTCTGAGCTTCCTTTTCTACATCAAAACCCTTAAACCCAACTTTATTGTTGAGGCAGGCATGCCAATCTTCCTTCATTTCTTTCAAAATAACACAAGGCCTTTTAATACATGAGACACATGGTTCAACATCCTCAAGATTGAGCTCCAAATAGGATGAGTACACTATCTCCACTTGGGGCTCACTATAATCCACAAACATCTTATTAGCTGGTAGATAGGATTCTATCATAGGAACAGTTTCGTCAACTTGCCCATAAAACTCTACAAACTTGCCGACAACCCGATGCTTTCTTAGCAGTTGAGTAACCGTCAACACATGTCTGGAATAAAGCCTCAATATCACATGTCTGGAATGAAGCCTCAATATTATGAAGAAATAAACAACCTGTGATACAATTGACACAATGATTGGAAGCAGGTTATGGTTATTGCATTCAAGTTCATGTTCAGTAGAGTATGCCCCAAGAACAACAAAAATCCTTCCATTGATATTGGACTGGAGGAAGGTATCTAAAGCATTCGCTGTCATAGAAACAAGTTGATAAAGCTGGAAGATGAATTTAAGAGAACTGGGCTTCATAAATAAATACGCATTAGCAAAAGAACCATGTAATATATGCTGATTTTCCATGTCGAGATTCTTGGCCAACAACACAGCTAGGTAAATCTCAAAAGTGTCTAACTCAGTAGCAATAATTAGTACACTGTCAAGAAAGTCCCAAACATTAAATTGGTGAATTGCAATATCAAGCTCTTTATGCTTATATGCAAAGTAGAGTGATTTGCTACAAACAACATAATTAAGTGTTCCAAATCTCCACTTATATTGTTCATGAAACCAATACTTTTCAAGTTTTGCATGCCTCAAATTATTAGAAATCAACACATAAGTTCCAACTTTTTCAACGGTAAAAGATGATCTGGAATTATGTGCATCTAAATGATCTCTAATGATGTCACTCTTGAGCCAAACACCAAAGTAATGAGTAGAAACACTAATATCCTCCCCAAAATTGGAATCATTGTATGGGAAACATATACCTCCGGGAGCATAAAAAATACCTTATAAATATTGAAAAAGGCCACAAAAACTACCAGTATCATTGACATATGTGAACATAGATGAATCAACAGTGGTATGCAAATTATGTTTGGGCCAAATTTCACTAGATAGAGAATAGTGTTGGAAAAAATCAAAAAGATGAATCAAAATATCAGCCCCATTATCAATCTCAACAATTATTACCTCCTCATCTTCCTTATCTAGGTACTGTTGAATGAATTGTTTTGAAAAACACGACAAGAAGACTGATGACGATATTGGAATGACAATCTGATGCAGTGGTTTTAGCGGAATCGCAAAATCAACATCACCATGTAACCTTTCATCTCTGAATTGAGTCTCGACCACAAGTTTAACATCGGTAACCAAGATTGTAAGCGGCTGAAAGATGTACAGAGAGTGTATTATGGTGTTGTGGAGTATTGTTGCAACAAGATCAAAGTCATCCCCGAGTGCAAATTTGTGGGTAGGTGGGAAAATCTGAGTTAGAGATGAAAACCAAAATTTCGTTTGGAAAGACGTGAACTCCATTGAATGTCATGACTCCAACTCCAATAATAAGGGTTTATGAAGGAAATTTATCGGGAAATCGTGAGCGTCTTTGGAGCTATCAAATTCAGTTGGAAATGATTTTGAGAGAATGCCTGAATCTGAGATTGGTAGTAGTTGCTTCTCCTTAGGAATTAAGTCAATTTGTTTTTGGTGAAATAGAGTAGATATAGTAGAAACCCTAAGTGGTGGTGAGTCAGGTGGTTTTGGTGGAATCCTGAAGTTGACATCACCGTCAAAACCTTGTTTGAAATGAGAATCTGGCATACAACCCTTAACATTAGCATTGTTAGCAGAAAAGTTTTGAAACAATGAAGAATCTTTAAAAGACGCAGGAATCTCCCAAGGCTCAAAGGGATTATCATCAATCTCTAAAAAAACAAGCTCGGAAGAAAATTGTGGAGGAGTAATGGAATTGTTGATGTTGAAAGTAGGATCTGGTGGCTTTGGAGGTGGTAGCAATGAAGCTGTTGTTGCTCTTTGTACTTCACCAACAACCTGCTGCTTCAAATTTGAAGAAGGATTCTGAACAATTTCATGAACGACTTTCGGTTCCACGACAAGATCCTCATGAAAATAAGTTTCTTTCATGGGTTTCATGGGTTTCAGATCTGACTCCACAGCTGGGTCTTCCTCTTCTTCTGGGTTCTCCTCAGCAGAAATATTCGTCGAATAAAAGGACTGTGTTGATTCATACGGTGGTTCCTCTTCTTCATCATCTAACGGTAAAATGGGTCTCCACTCCGGCTTGAAACGCCATAATAGTGTTGTTGTAAATGTATCCCAATTATATCTCGGATGAACACGACACCACCATATCCACCATGTGAAAGCAGAACCTCTCAATGCTCCAACAACTTTTAAAACCTTCAATGATTTGGGTGTTTCATGCTCCTTGAAAAATTTCTCCAAACATAAAATCCACCAATATGCATCTTCTTCCCCATCAAACAATAATATTGTCATGACTTTAAGCGGAAGTGAGATCGAAAATGAAAGCACCAATTGATAGGATGCTGGATTAGAATCCTAGCAAGACTATGAAAATAACTAAAAATTCTAGAAAGACATTAAAAAGCAAATAAAGAAATAGAGAATAAAATAACTTTCATTGATTTCTGATTGATTCCAAATGTCTTTATGAGACTACATTATATAATATTCTTAATGGATAATAAACCTAAAAAGCCCAACAACTATTAAAAGCCTAAATACAAATAGAGTCCAATAACAGTACTAATTATAAATACTATTACACCCCCTCTATCATCGGCAGTAGCCCCCTCGGACCAATTAAACTAAATTAATCCAATCATGTCATGCTTAGAGGATGTATACGTTTTAAAAAATGGTTTCTTATATACAAAACAGCCGACACAAAGTAATATCCAAAAGTGTCAATATAAATACAATTACTTACTATTGTATACATTAATTTTGAATCTCAAATGTAATTTATTTAAATTTAAATATGATACACATACACGTAAATACACATGCATGTATATACATTTACATATTTAAAACTATGTGCATACCCATACAAGACATAAAAGACAAGGTTACTGCACAAATAATTCAAATTCCATTATTGCTTCCTACTCCCTCATTCAGTTCTGATTAGAAACTGCTGCATAGGCCATAAGAGGAAACTTCCTGTGGACAGTAAAACCAAATGCTTCAGACATATCGACCTTGGCCCCAGCACCACCAGGTAATTCCCAGTTAAACTGATGCACAAGGTTCGCCAACACAAGATCATTAGCAGCCATAGCATACACTAGTCCTGGACAACCTCTTCTCCCCGATCCAAACGGAATCAACTGGTAATCTATTCCTTTCACATCCACCGATGTATCCAAGAATCTCTCTGGCCTGAACTCATCTGGTTGATCCCAATATCTTGGATCTCTTGCAATTCCCCATGCATTGATAAAAACTCTTGTCCCTGCTTTAATGTTGTAACCGTTTACTTTCACATCTTGTCTACATTCTCGAGGGACTAGTAGTGGAATCGGAGGATACATCCGTAGTGCTTCTTTACCGACCGCCTTTAAGTATTTCATGTTACTTAAATCGTCCTCCGTTATGTATGTTCTTCCATTCGCCACTGTCCTTGCTTCTTCTTTTAATCTCTTCATCATGTGTGGATTCTTCAAGAGTTCCGATATTTCCCACTCAAGCAAAGTTGATATGGTATCAGTCCCCGCAACAAACATGTCCTGCATAATATAGTTCAGATACATTAACTATACTATAATTTTAAAGAGTAAACTTTCTCTTATAATAAAGTCCAGAGATAGAGAGTAATATATAGTGATTTATAGTTTAACACTTACCAGTAGCAAAGCCTTTATGGTTGTTCTATAGATGGGAAAGCCGAGTGATTCTGTCCTTTGGATCCAAAGCAAAACATCAACCAAATCAGTCTGTTCTTCATCATCACCTTTGGGATTTTTGAAACGTTCCTCGACTACACCCTCCAAAAGATCGTCAAATTGTTTGGCAACTTTCTTTGCTCTTGAGTAATATCCAGAAAGATGTGTCATCCAATCAAGGCTAGGAACATAGTCCCCAACCATAAAAGTACCAAGCAACTCAGTAAAATCCATCATCAACTTAGCAAATCCTGTCCCACTTTCACCACTATACTTATTTCCCAAAGTAGCCCTGCAAACAACGTCATTAGTCTTGATTGCGAAGAATAGTCTCTTATTTTGTCCATCATTAAAACAAGTTCTTCCTCTCTCACAGCACGAAGAGATTTAACCCTCTTAGCACTAAGAAGATGTAACATACAAATGCTTCTCAACTGTCTCCAATACTCTCCATATGGAGCAGATGAAACATCTCTGAAGTTATACAAAAGTATGTCGTAGTTAATCTTGGGGGGTCTGTTTGCAAAGACATGATCATGAGTTTTGGTTATGTCACGTGCAGCTTCAGCGGATGAGATGACAAGAATAGGAACTTTACCAAAATACATTTGCATGAAAGGGCCATATTTTTTGGCAAGAGCATAAAAATTACGGTGAGGGAAGGAACCAATTTGATGAAGATTTCCTATTAAAGGTAATCTTGGAGGTGAGTTTTTGGTTTCAGAAGAATAGGAATAGAATTTGATTAGAAGAAAAAGAATGGCTCATCAGTCAAGTTAACCTGAGCATTTGAGCCAACAATAGTTTTAGGCATGCTCTTACATTTTTTTGCCATATGATCTGTTTTCCCACAATTGTAGAAAGTGAAACCAGAGCGTCATTTCTTTGAGGAGGTGGTTGCTGCCTAGAAAATGGAGCAGATGAGGCCCTTGAGGGATTCCCATTCTTAATTCGGTTCAAAGCATTGCGGTTCTGATTCTTCTTGGTTTTTGGTGAGAAGAAGGCAGAATGCCATCTTCCACATGGTAGCGTCTAAATCTCATTACTCTCTAACTGAGTATTTGCAACATAAAAATAAAGCCAACACAAAAAGAAAACAAGGGTTAAGAATAATCCTTACAAATGTTAATGGTGAAAGTGAATAGCAGGAAAATTATAATAACATTAAGATCATTCTCACATAGTAACAATAATGTCAATGTAATGTGAAATATGGTACTAAATTTTTGGGTATCAGAGGCGTGTTACTCATTTATTACTATCTTCGGTTCCTTTCTGAACCATGTTCCTCTCTGAACATGAGACCTTCATGGTTCCTCTGTCAACCTGACCTCTCTAAACCGAAGTCCTACCTAACTCCAATATACATGTATGCATGAACATGACAACAATAATCATAAAACTCAAAACAAAAACAAAATTATTTTCAAAACTCATACTCAAAGATATTCCTCACTGAACCATACTTTCGCCATTATAAGATCACACTATAATTCCTCTAAATTACTTCACTCAAAATATTTATATATATAGTTAAATTTTAATAATCATAATATTTCTAAACAAAAAGTTAGAGTAAATTCATGTTATTACTTAGGAAATCAAAATCACACCTCAATTCATCAAAAACTCAAAACATACCAACAACAGAGTAACAATAAATTATTTTTATACTCGCACGTCGCAAACTATGAATAACTCTATAACAACTTTCATAACTTTAAAGTGCGCAAAATTCTCTACTGACAATCTTTCACGTGTGATGACTTTACTAAACTCTTAGGGGACGGTAGTCTGACTAAAAATAATAGTCAAATAAACTTTAAAATAATAATTTTATCATCAAACTTATCAATAGGGTAACTAAAATTCATTGATTTAAAAAATTACTCGAATTTCATTAAACTAAAAAATAGTCGAAACTATCACCTACCACCCGCGGACAGCCATCGACCAGTTGGATCATCCAACCTGCATGCGACCCGCACATTGCGCTACATCACTACTGTTACGCGACTGCCGTTGACTGCAGCCAAATTGCGACAAGACCGACCTTGCGCAAAAAAAGCGTCGCGCAACTCCGACACCCAGTCGTGCATGCATCGGTGCCTCCGACTACGATTCAACTCCCATGTCACATGTCCCATTCGCTGCTGAGCGTGGCCCATCCGCCACAATTTGGCGCGACTTCTCATCCCAGTGCGCAATTGGACGCCACCGGTACCTTCACGATGCGGCACTGCCGCCACCCATCGATCTGGGTGGCCCCGACCACTGCGGCTCCTTCGCGAAATCTCTCCTGATTCCCAATTTCCAATTTTTTTTGACATTTTTACGATTTTCCTTATTTTAATGTTTTTTTTTTAATTATGTTGACTTTTTTATTTTATTTTTGGGAAAGTAGATAAATTGGGATAGCATAAAAATTACAAACAGATAAAGCATATTTCAAATTATCACAAAATTCACAAGACATAATTAACAAAATCATATATTTTCTCATTACAACAATGAGATAGAGAGCAACTCATCAATCGATTGCCTCAAGGGTTTTATCCAAGCCCCTTTAACCACAAACAAGAATACATAAAAAAAATACACATAATAAGATGGAGAAGATAGGAGGTTGAGGACCCCTCACTATCCTGACTTCCTATAATACCCATGAGTGAAGAAGTCCCCCTACCTCAAAGTTTGAAGGTTGAAGAATTCTTCCCCTATTCTCACGATCGCGCCAAACTCTGCTCTAGCTACCAAATTTACGATCTGCCTCTTTTCTCAATTCCCAACTTTTGCACATATGAACAAAAATCCCTCACGTTGGCTGTTTATTTAACAAATGTGACACTAAAGACATTTGTTTCAACCTTTACCTTTGCTATGATTTCAATAAAACCAAAAATGTTTAGTAGTGTTTGAATTCACAAGTCTCTTTTATTTTTGAAATTTGAACAAGTATACTTAATTTGAGTAATTGTTGGGTTGTTATATTGTTTTAATCAAAACTTTTGTTGAATATATCTTCTTAAAAATATTCCTTAAAGTGAGGATAAATTATTATAATGAGTTGAATCTTTGACATAGCATCTATATGCAAGAAAATTATAAAAGCATTATATAATATTTAATTTTTTTTTTCATTGTGATTTCAAATTCAAACGTTAAAACAACCAAAATTTTCTTTTTATGGTAGTATTCTTTGTTGTAAGTAGTATGATAAATAAAATATTATACCATTTAAGTTTTTAAAATATAAAAAATAAATTAAAATTATTTTAGAAATATTATATCAAAAATATATATCAAAGTTTCTTTTCTCTCTTTTTATAATTCAAAAGATAGTTCAAGAAAAATAAATACTATTATATAAGGTTTAAACAATAATATATTTCAAAATTTCAAAGTGATTGTGAAGTTGATATATTTTTTCTTTTCTTAAGGTTGGAACTCATGACCTTAACAAAAGAAATATGAGTTTTGAAAGGTACCACATAAGAGTAACAATGATGTGGCAAAATAGAGTATGTGACATATGATGTGTCGTGATATAATCTGATGCTTTATATTTAATATATTATATAGATATGTATAAAACTATTTATAAATAAAAACACAAATTAAAACATATACTTACTTATGGATAAACGGTGTCAGGATACAATCTTTATTCTCCTTAAGCAGTTTATCGTGTATGTTCTTCTTGATAGCGTTTGCTAAATTACCTCGAAATTGAATTTTCAAAGGATCTATGAAACAATACTTTTTAAATTTCCTTTCAACAATGCTAATGTCAAAATTTTGTGTTAAAGTATGATAACAAGAAATGTATGTTGAAATCATCGTAAGAATTATACTTCCAAGCACCACAAGTGTATTGCGGGTATGTCTAGCTAATCATCTCCTTTTAAAAATTCTACAAGACAACTCTTACGAAGTACACAAGGTATTTTTAGTTCATGTTTTAATTCAAATGTGGATAAATCTAGAATCTCGTCTATCATACTAGATAGTCTCTGAATGTTATCTAGTTGGGGTGGTGTGGTCTCAATATTGTTAACCAATGCAGAACTACTACCTTTCTTGCATGGACCACCCATAACAACTTTCTCAGGCATGTCTAACTAACTTATATGGATTTGGGTAGTTGAGTAAACCCATTGATTTTAATTTCTCACTACTTAAAATAACGCCTCTAACGTTGGACGCGAAATAAGTTTTACCTCGGCAATAGAAGCGAGGTAAATAAGATCGTCATAAATACTAAAGTCTTATCACCTAGGTGTTTAAAACACCGAGGTAAAATTCATTTGTGCATGGGTTTGAACCCCAGTTTCTGCACTTTTATTATTTACAAAAACTAGCATCTTTTTTATCTCGATTTATCATAAAAATTGAGGGGTCCTTAGTATTTTTAATAAATCTCGTTACAATGTTTACCCTGAATATTACATTTATTGTCGATGAAGATCATATGTTGGAACTTCAATTCCTTAATACTTTGGGCAAGTTCAAATACTGGGAAACTCTTTTCTCAAAACAAAATAAAAGGGTTGGTTAAAGGATATTCTCTATAGATTTCGCAAGTATTTGTTTCTGGTAAAAAAGTAGTAAGATAATTAATATCAATAATCAAAGATATTTCTGATACAAATTAAAGTTTAATAGAACAAACCTTGAACCCAGATGATTTTCTGCTCTTGCAATCCATCATCATAGAGAATTTTTCCAAGTTTCCTTAGGTTTTAAGCGCTTCATATGTTTCATTTAGATTTACAATATCGTAAGAGAACTTATATAATGGACGTCCCTTAGGTTTCACGCGGATTACTAATGTGAGATTCTTGAGCGTTGGTAACCTTTAAATGGACGACAAAGATTTGTTTAAGACTATTGATTGAAAATAGTGAAAAAAAATCACTTAACTATCATCTCGATTTTTAAACAACCAAGGGGTTAGAGTAAATTTTATTTTTTTTACAAAAATATTTACATTTCTTACCTAGAATATTAAAAACACATTGTATGCAACAAATCTTTGTAGAATATCAAGATTATTTTCCAGAATATTAAAATTACAGCATGAGTAGGTTTCATACAATATTAGTTGCATACAATGTATTTATAATATTTAGGGTAAACAATGTTACCATTTTTGTAAAAAAAAATATTTTACTTTAATCTCTCGGTTTTAAACAAATAAACCGAGGGCTTAGAGTAAAATAACTTTTTTTTTACAAAAATGGTTACATGTTTTACCCAGAATATCAAAATTAAATTGTATGCAACAAATCTTCGCAAAATGTCAAGATTGTTTACCCAAAATATTTAAAATACAGCATGTCCATGTCCCATACAAGATGCTAGAGATCATCACTTAATGTCAAGCGTACCTTCACCAAGATTGATTGTTGATGCTATCATTATCACTTATTTCACTAGTGTATACAATTTGTATGCTTTAAATGCATCCAACTTCTAATTAAGTGTTTGTTCCAAAAATAGAAAATGTTTTTTCTGCACTTGCATTCCATCAGTAAAGACATTTAGAAATAAATAATAGTTGTTCAAAATATTCAATAACAACAACACCATTGTTTGAGATGAATTACAAAAGCTGAAAAAATATTTTAATCAAGTTATAAAGAACATTTTTTCCAGTTTTGCAATTCATCCAAAAAATGATACATTCGACGATGGGGCGGCTAAAAATAAGATAGCATTAGTCTGAAATCTATTCAGCGACTTTTTTATAGTTAAATATGATTATTTTATTCCTCGGGTTATCAAAGAAACCAAAGGGTTAAATCATTTAATTTACCGTTGTTATCAAATAAAAACATAAATTGCATTAGTTGGGATTCGAAGCATGTCCTAAATGGTATATCACCTCGGTTTCTACGTTTTCGAGCTCGGGTTTGAATGAATTGAAAGTAAAAAGATATAAACATAAAATTAATACATTCTTAGGAAAGAAATAACTTATCATGCATGCAAATACACTCACTTGTCACAAATTTAAACTTATCAACTAGTTATACTCAACCTAAAATACTCATCATGTCTTCACGTATCAACCACAACACCCAATGTATCATCTCGAAGGCATCTCTCCACAAACCTCAACAACACAGAAGACGACCGTGTTACTCGTGTCGACGATCTCACAGCATAGCACAAACAACACATAGGCATTAAGCAAAAATATCCAAGTGAGTGTCAGCTCTAAATCTATCTCTAGATTCTATAAACTAACAGATAATCATCCTATATAAGGATTCGAGCAGTATATAACAACTCAAACTTCAAGCACAGAGCAAAAATCCAAGATAATAATCGATAAAGATTTGTAAAACAGATTAAATATAGCACCATGAGCGATAAGTATATATGAATTCAAAGTAAATATACATACAAACTCAACTAAGAGAGAATACACAAAGAGGAAGAGAAATGAACCTAAAATCTTACGGTTTGTCAGTTCCGATCGATGATCAATCCACCTCAGTCATCCAAATACAAGCTCCATAGTTGTTTTCTAAGTTAATCTACCCTCAAAAGGGAAGTGATGGAGTTGGAACACAAAAACTCCCAAAACCATAACCTATAAAATGTCTCAAATGAGAAAGAAATAGACAAAATTTACGCAAGCGCGCTAAGTGAGCTAAGCTGGCTCACTGAGCTTGCCTTTATTGACAAAATATCTAGTACAATAAAAGAGACTTGGCTTAATGAGCTGACCGCACTAAGCGAGCTCATGAAGTCAAAATTTTCTCCTTATTGTTCCAAAACTGCATACTCGAAGTCGTGCCTTCGACACTTTATAGCTCGAGGCTCCGATATGCATCAATACCTATAAAATGAAGGAAAAACTATCAAATGGTACATAAAACGAATCAAAACTCAAGGATGCTAATATTTACACAAAAGTTAGGATTTTATTATAAAAAAATATAAAATCGATAAGTACCACAAATATATACTCAAAATAACAATATTTTGGCACTTATTTGTGCCCTCTTCAATTTCTCATGGCGTAATGGTGGAGACAGACTACGATGAAGGCTTTGAGAAGGATCTCCCAACTCTAGTTCCCTTTGTTTTCATCTTTAATTAATCATTTTATTTTTATATTTATCATATCCTCCACGAGACAATCTATGTAGATAGATATTTATACCTCGATTCTCCTTTTCTTTTTGCCTCTTAGGCAAGAATTAAGAGTGGTGCGAGACTTTACAAAAGCCTCCCAAGCTTTATTATCAGTATATGAATACATCACGTATGGAGGAACTTCGTTATCTTTTGGATTTTTAATATATTCTTCAGTGAGTTATGTCTTAAAGCCCCTGCAATGCTCACCAGTATATCCAAGCCATTTCTTTTTCAGCAATTTTATCCTCTAGAACAATAAACATTGCCTATGTTTACATAATAGAGTTGATATTAGTATTAAACCAAATGCCAATTATTTATCAAAATACCCACTTTGCTTCTACCTTGTAATGCCACATACACCTTGAAATCATTAGCATTTTCACCACAAGCCATTCCGATTCTCAGATCAAAGTTAACTAGGAAGCAAACACTATTTTCATGGTCTTTTTAAGCCTTGGTACACATTGTGGCACCTGTAGCTTTTTTTTTATAATAGCAGAGGTTGCAGAAGAAGTTGTATGAGAAGAACCTGTCGAATCATCCATGTCTGTTTAAATTAGGAAAAATAACAATAATTTGAAACATTTTGTCTTTTGTGTTGTGAAAAAAATTCACATTTTGAAACAACAACCAAAATAAAGTTTTCACAATTGTCTTTTTAAATTTATAAACTTTGTCTATAGAACATTTATTCTTACTAAGCCACAATGCAACTACAACAACTAAAACTTATATGGTAACCATAACCGAAATACAAGTTTAGATGAAACATATATGGTAACTATTTGAGTTCTATGAGCATTTCAAACAATATTTAAGTTATGAGAGATGAACATTACATACCTAAAACGTGATGAAGAAGCTTCAAAGAGTTTTGAAAGAGAAGATGTTAAAAAAGTTAAAATTGAAAAGAGATGATGTTTGAGTTGATGCTGGAAGAGTTTTAATGACGTGAAGTGTTGATAGGTAAATAAAAAATTAGAGTCTAGTTTTCTAAAGTATTCATGCAAAAGATCAAACACTTCGGTTTTTAGGCAAAACCGAGGGAATATATCAATTAAAAGTAAATAATATATAAAAGCCCCATATAGCGGCATATTCTGGACATTCATTTAAATTAACTATCACGTCGTTTTAGTAACAATTGAGATAAATGATTAGTTAATAATTAAAAATAATATAAATAATGCATAAAAAGTATTTGAAAATGTTGATGTAAATAATATAACCCCTCGGTTGGCCATTATAATTGATGGTAATACAAATAAAAAATAATAAAAAATGGAAAAAGGAAAAGTGCATTGTGATTGTATACCAATTAAAAACAAAAAAAATGTAAAATGTAATAATTGGGATTCGAAGCGAACTCCCACGTAAATATACTCCCTTGATTTCAATAATAACCGATGGTGTAGGTTTTTATATTTTAAATCAGAAACAAATACTTCAGTTATTGGTGGTTCGAAGGAAAAGCTTCGCCATAAAAAATATTATTTGTAGTAGTGTTTGAAATATTTCTTAAATAATTAAGAATCCTTAAAAGAGTTTTTTTGTCCTACAATCTATCTTAGAGAATTATGTTATGTATTTGGAGTGGCAATAAATGAGTTAGTTTAGAAAAAAACTTAATGAACAAATGCTCTTATAATTGAAAACTGAATAATTTTTTTCCTCAATTGTTAGGTTAACTGAAAGGAATTGATGACTTAATATTAAAATAAAAAAAATAAAAAATATTGACGCCATTATTAAAGAATTACAACATAAATTATAATTGTTAGGATTCAAAACCTCCCCCTTAATTAGTTTATCCCCTCAATTGTTTGCTGAAACCGAAAGGATAGATGGTAATTTTTTTTTTTTAAAGTGTCACATGTCTAAAAAAAATTTTCTTGATTATTTGTTAGATTAGGAAATAAATTTATTATAAAATATATTGTCGGTACCAGTAATAAAGTTATAAAATAAATATTAGAATAATTAAATGGTGAAGATAGGGATTTGGATCATCTGTTGACCGTAGTTCTCCCTACCAAATTCAGCGTCAATTACCACTAGATCAATTAACGGTTGGTCTCAACCAATATTGCATACCAATCATATATATCTATCTCCTAAATCATTGTTCCTTTATTGCATACCAACCATTAAATTTGGAGCAACACTGAAAATTGGAGACCATTCATTCACTGAAGATAGACATTTCAGAGAAGTATTTTAATGAACAACTAGTAAATTAAATTCAAAGATTAACTGAAAATTAGCTAGCCATTTTTTAAATCTAGTTCGGCAGCCCCTTGGGGCCACTTAACTAAATTCATCCAACATGGTTTCTTTGGATCTTGTCTTCTCTCATCTCTTTCATTTTTATTTTGTTTACAACTAGGTGTTAATTTTGGCATTTTATAAAAGTTGTATATATCTATATTTCATTTTGTCTCTTATAAATGGTATGATTATGGATGTCCATTAATTAAGAGATTTTATCTTAATTTTTTATTTATTACATATATTCTATAAATATGACTCATATTGTATCAGAATCTTTCACTCTCAAAATATAAATTATATAATAAACCTTATTCTTCTATTTCTCTTTTCTAAATATCAGAGATAATCTTATTTTATTATTTTATTCTTTTCTATTACTCATGTTAATTTCAATATTATTTCTTATTAAACCATCAAATAAACCTTAAAGGATTACAAAACAATGAGTTTGTTATAAAGTTCCTGATGAACTTAACAAATATCTCTGAATAATAGTAATGAGTTTGTTATATAGTTCCTGAAGAATTTATCAAATATCTCTGAAGGATAACATTGAGTTTATCATATAGTTATTGAAGAACTTATCAAACATCTTTGAAGTAAAGTAAAATAATAACTTAATCATATAGTTTTTGTAAAACTTATCAAGCATCCCTGAAGGATAAAAAAATAATAATTTATTATAGAGTTAAATATACATTATCCCGCAATATAAGCGAGATTTGGTTTACCTCCTATAAATACTTTTTTTTTTGTATTTCCAGTGAAAATTCTATGACAAAATGTCTTTTGTCCCCAAAAGGCAAAAATTACTGTAAAAAAAAATTATACACGCTTAGGGGTACCCCAAAATAACGGAGTGTAATAAAAAAAATTAAAGGGGGTAAATCAAAACTTGCCTATATTGCTGGAGTAATCCAAAAAAATATATATTTAAAGGGTAAATTAAAATTCGCTTATATGGCAGGGAGTAGCGTATATTTAACCCTTTATTATGAAGATCTATGATCTAGCTCTCGAATATATATATATATATATATATATATATATATATATATATATATATATATATATATATATATATATATATATATATATATATATATATATATAAAATAAAGGATCTCTAGCAAAGAATAATTTATTTTACTTATAATTTATTGATTAAAGAAAGATTATTCCTTGCATCAATCATATTATACCATCTTTTTGGGATTGTATCAATAATATTAAAGAATCTCAAAAAGATTAAATCAATAATGCTAATTTCTTCATAGGATTGGAAATGTTATTATTTTTATTAATAAAATTTATTTGATTGAAATCCTTGAATAACTACATAAATATATATATTTGATTAAATCAATAATGGTGTTTGAGGGAGAAAAAAAGATTGTTGAGAGTATTTGGCGTGTGAGGGAAAAAAGAAGAGTGATTTAGGGTCTGAGTTTGTAGAGAAAATAAAAAAGGTTGAGCTTGATAAGACATTGTTGGTTTTAAAAATATAAAATAATATTATAAGTTGAAAATAGATTAATTAAATAGACGTGTGGTAAAGAAAACGGAAGTAGGTTTGAGAAAACAACAAACATGGCACTTTGTGGAAGTAACAAGGGTGTTTTGGTCTTTTCTAGAGCCATTTTTTTTATATATGATATTTATGTTATAGTTTTTGACTATTTTATTAAGATTGACAAGTATTTTTTTGATAATTAAAGATTATCAATTTGTGTTATCGTTATTAGTGTGTTTTATAAAAATATAAATAAAACGAATCGCTGTAATATAAAATAAATTTGTTTCTGTATGTTAGATATTTATTTTTTAAATTTTATATTGTAAAAATAATTCTTAACGGTGATTTGATTGAATAAATTATATTTTTAAAAATAATGTATTTCCCTATAATAAATCATCTTCTATTGTATTATTCAGTTTCTGTCATATTTGCTATCATTATAGTATACTTTTAATTTATTCATAACTATTCTGGACATTAATTTAAACTTTCAAATTTAATTTATATAAATTTCAATAAGACACACAGACACAAATAATTCAAATTCCCTTATTGCTTCCTACTCCCTCATTCAGTTCTGATTAGAAACTGCTGCATAGGCCATAAGAGGAAACTTCCTGTGGACAGTAAAACCAAATGCTTCAGACATATCGACCTTGGCCCCAGCACCACCAGGTAATTCCCAGTTAAACTGATGCACAAGGTTCGCCAACACAAGATCATTAGCAGCCATAGCATACACTAGTCCTGGACAACCTCTTCTCCCCGATCCAAACGGAATCAACTGGTAATCTATTCCTTTCACATCCACCGATGTATCCAAGAATCTCTCTGGCCTGAACTCATCTGGTTGATCCCAATATCTTGGATCTCTTGCAATTCCCCATGCATTGATAAAAACTCTTGTCCCTGCTTTAATGTTGTATCCATTTACTTTCACATCTTGTCTACATTCTCGAGGGACTAGCAGTGGAATCGGAGGATACATCCGTAGTGCTTCTTTACCGACCGCCTTTAAGTATTTCATGTTACTTAAATCGTCTTCCGTTATGTATGTTCTTCCATTCGCCACTGTCCTTGCTTCTTCTTTTAATCTCTTCATCATGTGTGGATTCTTCAAGAGTTCCGACATTTCCCATTCTAACAAAGTTGATATGGTGTGGTGTCTGTACCCGCAACAAACATATCCTGTATAATATAGTTCAGAATTATTCAATAAATCTGAAAAATAATTTTTTTCTTATAACGAACACCAGAGACATAAAGACACACGGAGTTAGAGACAGTATAATATATAGTGATTTATAGTTTTACACTTACCAGTAACAAAGCCTTTATGGTTGTTCTATCGATGGGAAAGCCGAGTGATTCTGTCCTTTGGATCCAAAGCAAAACATCGACCAAATCAGTCTGTTCTTCATCATCACCTTTGGGATTATTGAAACGTTCCTCGACTACACCCTCCAAAAGATCGTCAAATTGTTTTGCCACTTTCTTTGCTCTTGAGTAATATCCAGAAAGATGTGTCATCCAATCAAGGCTAGGAACATAGTCCCCAACCATAAAAGTACCAAGCAACTCAGTAAAATCCATCATCAACTTAGCAAATCCTGTCCCACTTTCCCCACTATACTTATTTCCCAATGTAGCCCTGCAAACCACATCATTAGTTTTGGACGCGATCAATTCGCTTAAATTCACCGGTAATGATTTCGAAGAGTAGTCTCTTATTTTGTCCATCATTAAAACAAGTTCTTCCTCTCTCACAGCGCGAAGAGATTTAACCCTCTTAGCACTAAGAAGATGTAACATACAAATGCTTCTCAACTGTCTCCAATACTCTCCATATGGAGCAGATGAAACATCTCTGAAGTTATACAAAAGTATGTCGTAGTTAATCTTGGGGGGTCTGTTAGCAAAGACATGATCATGAGTTTTGGTTATGTCACGTGCAGCTTCAGCGGATGAGATGACAAGAATAGGAACTTTACCAAAATACATTTGCATGAAAGGACCATACTTTTTGGCAAGAGCATAAAAATTACGGTGAGGGAAGGAACCAATTTGATGAAGATTTCCTATTAAAGGTAATCTTGGAGGTGAGTTTTTGGTTTCTGAAGAATAGGAATATAATTTGATTAGAAGAAAAAGAAAGAGAAAAGTGGAAGAGATTATGATTAGCATTGTGCTTATTGTGTTTGTGTTTGTGTTTGTGTTTGTTTGGAGTTCAGGTGATTAGCATTGTGCTTATTGTGTTTGTGTTTGTGTTTGTGTTTGTTTGGAGTTCAGGTAGTGCAATATATATATATATATTGTGATTTGTGATTTATGTTTGCTGAATAATTGTCAATAGAATCGGCTGGATTTCTTTAAAAATATATAAAGTAATTGTGGTTTGTTTGTGCTGCATTATAGTATTACAGTCAATCGAATCGGCTTAATTTGTTTAAAAAACAAGATAAGAGGATATTGTTATTCAATTTTGCCTGAGTGTCCAACAAAATGAAGTATAATGAATCACATGGCATTTCAGTTTCCAATATGTATATGATATATGATATTTAAAAATCTAAAAAAGATAATATAAATACCGACTTTCGAATCAAATTGTAAATACTATAATTAACTAATTATTTAACTAATTCTTATTAACAAGTTAGGTTCCTGTACTTACTCATCTAATAAACAGATTAGGACAATTATACTAATTCTTGTTAACAAGTTAGGTTCCTGTACTTACTCATCCAATAAATAGATTAGGGTGTCCGCTCTAATTAAAAATCTGACACTTGTAATACATATTAATATTGATGTCCCAATATTAGAACTTAAAGTTAAAGATAAATGTTACAATATCTATTGAAAGACCGAGCCAACATATCAAAATTATTTGGTTAGCAACTTCTTGGGTTTTATGGTTAAGTAGGAATGGGGTTTGTTTTAGGGAAGAGCTTTGGAGCTTTGATAATGTTGTTTGGAACATCAAAGCTTTGGTGTGGAGGTGGTCTTTTTGTGGAGAAAATACTCATCCCAATTTTTCTTATTATGATTTTGTCAAAGATCCGATCCGGTTCTTATCATAATTTCAATTTGTTTGTATTTTTTCCTTGCTCTGGCTTGTGCCCCCTTTTGTAAACAGGTTGGTGAACCCTTAGTTCACCGGTTTATATTATCTTGTTTACTAAAAAAAAAACATATCAAAATTATAACTTATGCATAAATAAATTGCAGAATGATTAATAATACAGATAATTGTTAACTCACTTCGGTGCAACGTCACATATTCTGGGGCTACGAAGTCAGGAAAGAAATTCACTATTATAGTATTAGTTCAAAACCTAAAAAATCTCAGTTTACATCTTCTCGCCTAATCATTACCTTGTGCAACTTCACCTAGAACCCTCTAGATATGAGATCCCTCTCACTTCCTACAACCAATCACCTCGGTGATAAAAACCAATCACAATCCCAGTAACTATATCAAAACAACCAAATAGAAGGTTACACTTTCAATACAAAAACAACTCAAATTTGCTTAAAAGCTTTTTACTGAGAACAATACTCAACTTATATGCTTAAAAGCTTCAAGAGTGAGAATAATAATTTGACCAACATTCAAGTAACAATCAGTCTACCTCACTGTATCAAAAGATACATGAGTGACTTACAAAAACACAATAGACTCTCAAAACCTAAGACTCTAAGTTTTCTCTAATTTTACAATTGTGAAAGACTTTATTACATTAGGTTTAAGTTTCTCTTTAAATACTACTCAGCAGTCTATGAGCTTCGAATTCTTCACCTAAATATTGCTTTATCCACAAGCTGAGTGCTGGACCAATTATGCAGAAAAATCTCCTTAAATCTTTGAACAAAACATTAAGTTTCCTAAATTGTCTCAACATTCAATTTTAGAAACTTATGTATAGTTGGAAATCAAATCACTAGTTACAAATTAAATCTTCTTGACCTACAAAAATAAGTTAGTTATATCAAAAAAAATCTCACACAATTAAATCAAATCAATCAAGAATTAAAACAGTCAGTACTGATGTTCTGGTACAACATATCACAACATTTGTCAGAACATCTATCTTCAATGAACCTGACTAGTATGTTAGAACATCTTCCATAACATCTTGTTGTGAACTAAGTTTTAGAAAAATTGATGTCAATTCTAAAACCATGGTACTAACAATAGTTGTTAATTTCACGTGGGATTTAGAAGGGTGTTACACTTTTCACCATAGTTGATAGTTTCAATCATGGTAAAAAGTGGCTTAAAAAAAATAAGGGTTTAGTATGTTTTTGGTCCCTATAAATATCTCAAATTTCATTTTTAGTCCATATTAAAAAAATAACATATTTTAATCCCTATAAAATTTTTAGGCATTCAGTTTTAGTCCCTGTTATTTTTTAAAATTTTGAAAATAGTTTATTTACCCTTAAAATTTTAAATTTTTAAATAATTTGTTTCATACGTGTTCAGAATATTATAAAATATTTATTTACCAAATTATAGAATTTTTTATAACGAGAAGAATTAAATATGAATTTTTTAAATTTTAAAAGATAATGATAAAAGTAATGTAAATCTCGACTTAGAAATTAAATTTTTAGTTTCTTTATTTTCAAGGAACTTTCTATAACGTTCTAAACATGGATGTAAAATAATCATTTAAAAATACACATCGGTTTAACAGCAGAGACTAAAACTACATGCATAGTAATTTCATGGGGACCAAAATATGTGATTTTTTAATAGGGACTAAAAATAAAATTTGAGATATTTATAGGGACCAAAAACATACTTAACCAAAAAATTAAAAAACAAAATTGTAGGTTCTAGGATTCGAATTCATGACCAGACGCCACTTTTCACCATAGTTAGAAGTTCCAACCGTGGTAAAAAATGGCTCAAAATGAAAATAAAAGGAAACGCTTAATTGAATAGATCCTACCACAGTGGATACTTTGGCCGAGGTGAAACAAAGTTAAGAAAAATACTTTTTGTAGTAGTGGTTGCGCGCGCCACATACTTCTCGGTTTTTGGTGAAAAGAAGGCAGAATGCCATCTTCCACATGGTAGCATCTAAAGCTCGTTAGTCTCTAACTGAGTATTTGCAACATAAACATAAAGCCAACACAAAAAGAAAACAAGGGGTAAGAATAATCCTTACAAATATTAATGGTGAAAGTGAATGGCGGGACAATTATAATAACATTAAGATCATTCTCACATAGCAACAATAATGTCAATGAAATGTGAAATATGGTACCAAGTTTTTGGGTATCAGAGGTGTGTTACTCATTTATTACTATATTCGGTTCCTTTCTGAATCATGTTTCTCTTTGAACATGAGACCTTCATGGTTCCTCTGTAAACCTGACCTCTCTAGACCAAAGTCCTACCTAACTCCAATATACAACAATAATCATAAAACTACAACCAACAACAAAGTTATTTTCAAAACTCATACTCAAAGAGATTCCTCACTGAACCATACTTCTGCTATTATAAGATCACACTGTAATTCCTCTAAATTACTCCACTCAAAATATTCATAAATTAGAGTAAATTCATGTTATTACTCAGGAAATCAAGATCACACCTCAATTCATCAAAAACTCAAAACATACCAACAGAATAACAATAAATTATTTTTATACTCGCAAGTTTCAACAAATCAAAGGTTATATATATATATATATATATATATATATATATATATATATATATATATATATATATATATATATATATATATATATATATATATATATAACTGAACAGAGTTCTCAAAACAATGAATAACTCTATAACAACTTTCATAACTGTAAACACCGCAAAATGCTCTACTGACAATCTTTCATGAGTGATAACTTTACTGAACTCTTAGGGGGCGGTAGTCTAACTAAAAATAATAGTCAAATAGACTCTAAATTAATAATTTTACCCTCAAACTTATTAATAGGGTAACTAAAAGTCATTGATATAAAGAATTACTCGAATTTCATTAAACTCGAAAAAAGTCGAAATTATCACCTACCACCCGCAGACAGCCGCCGACCAGTTGGATCAACCAACCTACGCGCCGGCCCGCACCTTGCGCTAAACACTACCGTCACGTGACTGCCGTTGAGTGCAGCCAAATCGCGACCAGACCGACCTTGCGCGAAAAATGCGTTGTGCCGCTCCGACACCCAGTCGTGCGTGCATCGGTGCCTCCGACTGCAATTCAACTCCTGTGTCACATGTCCCATGCGCTGCCGAGCGTGGCCCAGCCGCCATAATTTGGCGCGACTTCTCATCCCCGTGCGCAATTGGGCACCACCGGTACATTCACGACACGGCACTGCCGCCACCCATCGATCAGGTTGGCCCCGGCCGCTGCGGCTCCGTCGCGAAGTCTTTCCTTGATTCCCAATTTCCAACAATCACATACAACAACAATTCATCGTCACAAAGGCATAAGCCCTTATCAACATTGTACCAATAGGCAGAGGTACTCAACGTCCTTCAACACAAATGTTTCTAATGACTACTATAGCATAACCATAGATTGACAAAACAGAGTTGCAGATTTCATTAATATTAAGCAAAAGTTACAATCAGTATTCCAAGTTACCAGCATGACAAGTACAATGTCTCACAACCTAATTCCTAAATACATCAAAATCAAACAGCACTATTTTAACATGAACAACATTGCAATGAGAAACCAAGAGATCACAAGTGACATCTTTAGCTTGAAATTGAGCTTTCTCTGAACTTCAACCTTCAGATTTACTTTTTCTAACTTGTTCAATGTGCTTATTTAACACATGCAATCTCATAGTTTTTGCAACAATATTGAATTTTACTCTCTTTCATGCATTCTCCAACTTCATCATCCCACAAAAACAATTCACAACTATTATCCTTCTAAAACAACAAAGAGAAATTACACTTGTGAGCATTTGGTAAACATAAATTTCTGATGCCAAACAACAATTATACAAGTTCCATAAAAAACAAACTTACCCCTGTGTTTCGACATTTTCAGAATTTCCTGTTACGGTTTTGAACTGTGTTGGAAACCCACATCTTCATTGGACGATCACATCCACACCTTGGTAAACCTAGAAAACGAAGGACTGAGACAAAAACCCTAAGCCCAGTCAGCATCCAATACACAGTCATCAACATATCATGTGCCAAGTGTGAGGATTCTCTGACCAAGTCCGCATGAGAGGAGACACAATTTAGAATTTGAGTTTCTCAATGGGGAATTAAAATATTTTTGTTAGGCTAAATTACTCCCAGGATCCTTTAAGTTATTTAATTGTAACTGTTTGGTCCTTCAAGTTTTTTTTTGTAACAACTTGGTCCTTTTGGGTGATTTCTACCTCTTTTTTCTCTCATTTTAAACATTTAGAAATGTCGATTGTTGTATTTTTTGTTGTACTTCATCATTTTTATACCACTCAATATAATTGCATCCACAATTAGTACATTTTCTCTATTAAAAAAGGATAACGGTGTGCACATTTGATAACATAAAGGACCTAGTTGTAGCGAAAATAATATGAAGGACCAAACTGTTACAATTAAATAACTTAAAGAACTCTGAGAATAATTTAGTTTTTTTTAAAAGGGGAATATCAAATCTCGCTTATTTTATAAGGAGTATCATATATTAAATCCATAAAAAAAAATTCAATCTTATTCTATCATTATCGATTCCAACAATTCTTAACCTTATTTGCCGAATCAAACAAATGCTAATTCATAATTAATGTTAGGTTCGTGTTAGATAGTTTTGATGGGTATCGATAGTGACATACTTAACTTGAAATTATCTGGTCACTTTTTTAATCCTATTTTGGCAGCAGCCCCTTGGGGCCACTTAAACTAAATTCATCCAATCATCTCATGCTTAGAGGATGCAACATGCTTTCTTTGGGTCTTGTCTGTTCTCAGCTCTTTAATTTTAATTTTAAGGCTGGGGTTTTGGGTTTTGTTTACAACTATGTATTAATTTTGGCATTTTATAAACTTTTTATAACTTTATATTTCATTCTGTCAATTTGCGTTGAATCATAGTGGACTTCTAATTTGTCTAAAACTATTGTCTACATTAATATGGATTATGGAGTCTCAAATGTAATTTATTTAATTTATATTTTAAATAATATACGCAGACACACATATACAGTCACCGATTCATATTTAACTATATATTACTGGAATATTTAAAACGAAGTGTATACCGATACAAGACATAGAAGACAAGGGTTACTACATAAATTATTCAAACTCCATTATTGCTTCCTACTCACTCATTCAGTTCTGGTTAGAAACTGCTGCATATGCCATAAGAGGAAACTTTCTGTGGACAGTAAAACCAAATGCTTCAGACATATCCACCTTGTCCCCAGCACCACCAGGTAACTCCCAGTTAAACTGATGCACAAGGTTCGCCAACACAAGATCATTTGCAGCCATAGCATACACTAGTCCTGGACAACCTCTTCTCCCCGATCCAAACGGAATCAACTGGTAATCTATTCCTTTCACATCCACCGATGTATCCAAGAATCTCTCTGGCCTGAACTCATCTGGTTGATCCCAATATCTTGGATCTCTTGCAATTCCCCATGCATTGATAAAAACTCTTGTCCCTGCTTTAATGTTGTAACCGTTTACTTTCACATCTTGTCTGCATTCACGAGGGACTAGTAGTGGAATCGGAGGATACATCCGTAGTGCTTCTTTACCGACCGCCTTTAAGTATTTCATGTTACTTAAATCGTCTTCAGTTATGTATGTTCTTCCATTCGCCACTGTCCTTGCTTCTTCTTTTAATCTCTTCATCATGTGTGGATTCTTCAAGAGTTCCGACATTTCCCATTCTAACAAAGTTGATATGGTGTCTGTACCCGCAACAAACATATCCTGTATAATATAGTTCAGACACATTAACTGCTATAATTTTAAAGAGTAAACTTTCTCTTATAATAAAGATTAAAGATAGAGAGTAATAAGATTTTTAGTTTAACACTTACCAGTAACAAAGCCTTTATGGTCGTTCGGTCTATAGGAAAACCGAGTGATTCTGTCCTTTGGATCCAAAGCAAAACATCAACCAAATCAGTCTGTTCTTCATCATCACCTTTGGGATTATTGAAACGTTCCTCGACTACACCCTCCAAAAGATCGTCAAATTGTTTGGCAACTTTCTTTGCTCTTGAGTAATATCCAGAAAGATGTGTCATCCAATCAAGGCTAGGAACATAGTCCCCAACCATAAAAGTACCAAGCAACTCAGTAAAATCCATCATCAACTTAGCAAATCCTGTACCACTTTCACCACTATACTTATTTCCCAAAGTAGCCCTGCAAACAACGTCATTAGTCTTTGACGCGATCAATTCGCTTAAATTCACCGGTAATGATTTCGAAGAGTAGTCTCTTATTTTGTCCATCATTAAAACAAGTTCTTCCTCTCTCACAGCGCGGAGAGACTTAACCCTCTTAGCACTAAGAAGATGTAACATACAAATGCTTCTCAACTGTCTCCAATACTCTCCATATGGAGCAGATGAAACATCTCTGAAGTTATACAAAAGTATGTCGTAGTTAATCTTGGGGGGTCTGTTAGCAAAGACATGATCATGAGTTTTGGTTATGTCACGTGCAGCTTCAGCGGATGAGATGACAAGAATAGGAACTTTACCAAAATACATTTGCATGAAAGGACCATACTTTTTGGCAAGAGCATAAAAATTACGGTGAGGGAAGGAACCAATTTGATGAAGATTTCCTATTAAAGGTAATCTTGGAGGTGAGTTTTTGGTTTCTGAAGAATAGGAATATAATTTGATTAGAAGAAAAAGAAAGAGAAAAGTGGAAGCGATTATCAGTAGCATTGTGTTTATAGTGTTTGTGTTTGTTCTGATTTTGGAGTTCAGGTAGTGCAATATATATATTGTGATTTATGTCTGCTGAATTGTCAATAGAATCGGCTGGATTTCTTTAAAAAAATATAAAGACATTGTGATATATTTTTGCTGTATTATACTATTACAGTCAATCGAATCGGCTTAATGTGCTTTAAAACAGATATTGTTATTTAATTTTACCGGAGTGTCCAAGAAAATGAATATCAAGTTCATCAATTACTAAGAATCTCTAAGATTTGTGAAAATAGAATGAGAGAGAAAGCGTTTGTTTCTCTCCCTTCTCTCTAGCTTTTGGTACTTTTCTTCCTTAGTATGGCTTGGCACAAAGTTCAGAGGAGAGGTTTCCGCCAAGGCACTCAAAAGTGGGATATTTTCCCGCACGGTGGGATGCAGGTGAGGGATGACGACATTATTTCCTCCTTCTATTTCTCGGAGATACCTGAGAGGAGCAGGGCGGTGGACATTTTCAAACTTTTTGGTTGTGTGGGAGACACGGTGGAGGTGGTAATTCCGCCCAAACGTAATAAGTTTGGTAAACGATTCGGCTTTGCGAGGTTCAAAGATGTGAAGGATGAGAAGCTTATGGCAGTCAAACTTGATAATATTATTATAGATGGAAAAAAAATCTATGTGAACCAACCTAGGTTTGCAAGGGGCATCAAAGTGAGAAGGAACATGGGACAAGGCAAGGAGTTTTCTGCAGGAGGCGAACGAAAGAAGGATGACCAGGGGAGTTTCAATAGAAGAATAGTGAATAATGTGTCTTTTGCTGATGTTGTTCAGGGCAATGATAATAGGAAGGAGGCTACTCAGGATTCACCCTCGCTCAGTTACTGTTCGTCTTCAGAGCTGAAGGACAGAAGGAAGAAAGCGTTTATTGGGGAGGTTTTGTTCTCGGGCGAATCTTACAATATTCAAACACATATGGAGATTGAGGGCTTTTTTTCTATTAAAGTTCATCCGTTGGGAGCGAATATGTGCTTGCTGGAAGAGATGGAGGAAGGGATACTTTAGGAACTCATTGATGAAGGAGAATGGTGGTGGAAGCAATGGTTCAAGAACATAAGACCATGGCAATCAAGTGATGTGGATTCGGAGAGAGTTATGTGGGTACGATTATATGGAGTTCCATGTCAAGCGTGGAGTGTAGATTTCTTCGAAAAAGTTGCTAACTTTCTGGGTACTTTCATATGTATAGATGATAGCACAAGAGCTATTGAGAACATGGATATTGCAAGATTTATGGTTAGGGTTCCTTTCAATTTCACCCTAAAGGAACAGATGAATGTTGTAATTGATGATGAAAAGTTCTCTTTGATTTTGCGCGAAGATACCTACGGCCCGATTAGGTTAATGGAGAAGAAGACTTCCGTTTCTAATGGAGAATCTAATGGAGAATCAATTTATTCGTCAGAATTTGTTATGGAGTCAAACAGAGAATACAGTGAGATGGAAGGAGACGAGTCTCAAGATGAACAGCTTGATCCAACGGTTTCTGAGAGACAAGGTAGAGGCGATCTGCTGGCAGTTTTGGAGAAAGATAACTTGGGAGAAGAAGGATAACTTTTACACGGCAAAGGAAGTAGACTCAGTAGTAATCATGAAATTCCTTGGGACAACACAAATCCTTTGTTAGGACCAGTAGGCGATGCACAAGGCTCTTCATTCGATAAAGCAATTCAGGCAATCCTGAAACTCAAAAGGCAAGAATTGGGCAATCAAACTCTTTCACCAGAAAGTTCCTCTGAACGCACTTTATCAGTATCCCAACAACCAAAGCTTGCTAGATCTTCTAGGAATTTTGGTGAGACCTCAGTTCCAGCTGGTTCTTCTAATTCTTTGTTTAAGGAGAGAGGTTTTAGTGGGGCCACGATAGCATGTGACGTGGATAGAGACTTGGTTACTAAAGTGGCTAGTAAGAAAAAAAATCCTTTTTTAAATCGTTAAATGGCTTGGGTGGGACCAATGACAACACGAAAAAAAGGCCCAAGAAGAGTTTCTTTCCAACCAAACTCGCAAAGACATTTACGCTGCAAAGGGAGGACAGATTCAGGTTTTACCTCTTCCTTCTAATAGAGATTATCATATACATGATAGCCCCAGTGATGTTATCGAATCTTCTTATATTGCTTCTCAGCCTGTGGATTCGGATATTGTTAGGTGTAATGCTAGAACACTTTCCAATTTTGGTAGCAGTGGTAAGGATAGGATGGATTTAGAAATGGCAAAGTTAGGAGTTATGCAGAAGAACAGTGAGAACTTTTCGCGGCAGCAACCGATATCCATTCTGAGTAGGAAAGTAAACAACAATGTAGGAAAGAAGGATCCCCTTAATTTTTTTAAATGATAATTGGGAGCTTTAACATTAGGGGGGGTGGTAGCCTTATTAAAAGAAAAAAGGTAAGAAGTTTGATTTCAAAAGGGGGGGGCTGATTTCTTTCTTATTCAAGAAACGAAATTGAAAGTTATAACTGAGTCGATGGTTAGAAGTTTATGAGGGGAGGATGACATGGACTTTTCTTTTTCAGGATCGGAAGGATTGTCGGGGGGCTTGCTGACCATTTGGAGAACTCAATCAGTTACTGTTGTGGCTAGTTTTTCTGGACCGGGGTACCTTGGTTCGAAAGTTATGTGGAAAGGAAATGTTTACTATATTTTCAATGTTTATTCAGCCTGCACTCTATCTCTAAAGCGTATTTTGTGGAAACGGTTGATCGATTTGAAAAACAAATATCAAGATGGAGAATGGATAATAGGGGGAGATTTCAACGCAGTAAAAAAGAGGAGTGAGAGATGTGGTCTTTCTTCTAGGAATTGCAATATAGAATGGAGGGAATTTTCTGATTTTATTGATGAAACCGGTCTTGTTAATGTGCCTTGCAAAGGAAAGAGGTTCTCTTGGTTTAGTGGGGATGGTAAATCAAAGAGCAGAATTGATAGGTTTCTTATTTCCAACAACATTATTTTGTCTTGGGGAGTAGTTGGCCAATGGATAGGATTGCGTGATGTTTCCAATCATTGCCCGGTTTGGTTGATGGTAGACAAAGAAGATTGGGGACATAAACCGTTTAAGTTCAATAACAAATGGTTTAAAGACAAGAGTTTCTTCGACTTTGTTAAGAAGGAATGGGAGGGGTTTACCGTTCATGGGAGGGGAGATTATGTCTTAAAGGAGAAATTTCGCTTTCTTAAAGAGAGATTGAAGTGGTGGGAGAAAAATGTGTTTGGAAGGATAGATCTTGAGATAGAGGAGAATGTTAAGGTGTTGAACGATTGGGACGATAGAGATATGTGGGAGGAAGAGTTGCATCTTAACAAAGTTAAGGCTTCTAAGAACATTTGGTTCAATCTTAAACTCAAAGAGAACATGCTAATTCAAAAAAGTAGGTTGAAGTGGTTAAACGCTGGGGATGTCAATAGTAGATTCTTTCATAACGTGGTTAAGGAGAGGAGACGTAGGAACCGCATTTGTTTGCTAAATTCTAATGAAGGAGTCGTTTCTTCGGTTAAGGAGGTGAAGGATAAAGTGAAGTCCCATTTTGAGTGCAAATTCAAGGAGGATTGTTTCGAAAGACCTTTGTTGGATGGTATTGCTTTCAAATCATTGAGCGAGGATCAAGCTTGTTCGTTAGAGGTCCCTTTTTCGATGGAGGAAATAAAATAGGCAATTTGGAGTTGTGATGGCACTAAAAGTATGGGACCGGGTGGCATATCTCTTCTTTTCTTTAAGAAATGTTGGTCTTTTCTTAAAGAGGATGTTCTTGCTTGTTTCAATAGTTTCTTCTCCGGAGCAATTTTATCCAAATGTATTACTTCTTCTTTCATTGCTCTAATTCCAAAGAATAGCAATCCTTTGGTTTTAGATGATTACCGGCCTATTTGTCTTGTGGGAAGTATCTACAAATTAGTTGCTAAAGTTTTGGCAAGTAGGATCAAGAAAGTTTTACCTCATATCATTTATAATTGCCAAAGTGCTTTTGTCCCGGGTAGACAAATGATGGATGGATTGTTAATCGCTAACGAGTTAGTTGATTTTGCTAGTAAGGAAGGAAAGGAATGCCTTCTTTTCAAAGTTGATTTTGAAAAGGCATATGACAAAGTGAGTTGGAATTTCCTTAGGTACATGTTGAGTAGATTGGGGTTCAGGAATTTGGGAATGAGGTGGATGGAGGCGCTTATATTCTCTAGCAAAATGTCGGTGATTGTCAATGGTAGCCCAACGGAGGAATTCTTGGTGGAAAGGGGGCTTCGTCAAGGAGATCCCATTTCTCCTTTCCTTTTTGTTATAGTAGCGGAAGGTCTAAAGGCCTTGGTTGGTAGAGCGGTAGCTAATGGGGATTTTGTTGGTTTTAATGTGAATGGTAAGTGTTTCTTAGATATTCTCCAATTTGCCGATGACACGCTATTAATAGGTGACGGGAGTTGGAAGCATCTTTGGGCTATTAAAGCGGTGTTGAGGAGCTTTGAATTGGTATCGGGCCTAAGGATTAATTATCACAAGAGCAAATTGATCGGGGTAAATATTAATTCGCACTTTTTGGGAGTTGCCACTAATTTCCTTAATTGTCTAGAGGAGGAAAAGGAATTCAAATTTCTTGGTATTCACATCGGATCAAATCCTAGGAGAATTTCTTCTTGGAAACATCTCTTAGATAATATCAAGAGGAAATTGAATTCTTGGAAAGGGTGTTGGCTTAGTTTTGGAGGGAGGATCACGCTTATTAAATCGATATTAAGTAGTTTGGCTATTTTCACTCTTTCTTTCTATAAAGCCCCAAAGAAGGTGATAGCGGAGATAAATAAAATGCAAAGTTTTTATGGGGAGGGTTGGAGGAAAGGAGGAAGTTGCATTGGGTTAAATGGAACGACTTGTGTCTTCCAGTGGAGAAAGGCGGTCTTGGTTTTAGAAGGTTGGATCAATTTAATAAAGCGCTTCTCTTGAAGTGGCACTGGAGGATTTTTGGAGCTTCCAAAGATTTATGGTATAGGATGCTTAAAGCTCGTTACGAAGATGTGAATATTAGATTGTGTTGTGATAGCTCGAGCGTTATGAAGGGAAGAAATAAGTCAGTGTGGTGGGCGGACTTAAGCTCTTTAAGGAAGGATCTACCGGAGAACTTTTTCACTAACAATTTTCTTTTTCAGGTGGGAGATGGGCACACAACATCATTTTGGCATTCACAATGGTTGGATGGAGGCCCTTTAAAAGATCGTTTCGCGAATCTTTTTAATTCCTCTTTGTTGCAACACGTCTCTATTGGAGCCATGGGAGGATGGGTTGAGGGGAGTGGTTTTGGGGTGATTTTGGCATTCCCGCAACTCATGTTTCCGACACATCAACAGTGATGATTGCTGGCACACACCCTGCTACTGATTTCGGACTGCACATTGACACTGTTTCGGTCACAGCTACAGCTGAAGGAGCTGCTGCCCGAACTCAAGAGCTGCCCAGCCTTCTTTCGGTTCTGTCCGCGGCTGGCCTAGCAGAAACGCAGCCGGATGCGGCTGTTTGGAAGCTTGAATCGGATGGTATATATAGAGTTGCTTCTTGTTACAACTATCTCTGTAGTTTTTTGGTTCCCTTTGGTCCGGCAAATAAATTTGATGTGGCTTTCAAAGACATTTGGAAGGTGGAAGTCCCATTGAAAGTGAAGGCTTTCGGGTGGAGGTGTTTCATCAACAAAATTCCGACTAAGGATTCTCTTTGGCATAAAGGTATTCTTCCCAATTCTTCGAATCTAGATTGTGTCTTTTGTGCCAATTGCAACGAATCTCTTCTTCACTCTTTCTTATCTTGCCGAAATGCCAGAATTGTTTGGAGGGAAATGGCCGAATAGATTGGATTACCATTTAAAATCGGTTTAGATTTCAAAGAAAACTTCTTGTTATGGAACTCCTTTTGCCGTTTGAAGAAAGTCAAAAAAGGAAAAGTTGGTACCGTTTGGCTTGCTACATTATGGAGTCTTTGGTTGCGTAGGAACGACATGGTTTTTAACAACGGATCTTGGAATTCGCGGGATGTAGTTTGGAGCTGCAAAGCGCTCGTTTGGAGGTGGTCGTACATCGGGAAAATTACCCATTCCAATTATAACTTCTTTGAGTTTAGCAATAACCCATTATTTTACTTAAGCTAGATTTCAATCGGTCTGTAATTTTCTCTTTTTGTTTGTTGGGTGTATTTTCGACTCTTTAAAAAGAAAAAAAAAAGCAGGTCCTTGTTACTCCTCGATTGAAAAATGATGAAGTATAATGAATCACATGGCATTTCAGTTTCCAATATGCATATGATATATGATATTTAAAAATCTAAAAAAAGATAATATAAATACTGACATTCGTACCAAATTGTAAATACTATATATAATTAACTAATTGTTATACTAATTCTTATTAACAAGTTCCTTGAACATATTCACCCCATCAAACAAATTCTAATTCCTAATGTTGAAATTAGTTGGCTACTTTTTGTATCCTAGTTCGGCAGCAGCCTCATGGGGCCACTTAAATCAAATTAATCCAATGGCAACAAGGTTTATTTTGGGTCTTGTCGGATGTTAAATTAATTATTGAATTAATTAAATATGAATTAACAAAATTAATTATTAATAAATTATATTATATTTAATGATGCTCATGATTTTTTTCTCTTTTATCATCATCAAACCTATCCTGGTACTTTTCTTTATTATTTAAGATCTAGATCTATGGAAGATAGTAGGTGATGACTATCCGTCTCTCTTCTTTGAATTTATCATAAAAGAGCATTTGGTTAGTCATAAAAAATGGCACAGCCATGCAAAAGTTAAGCATGACAACTTTGAAAGGGGGAATGGGAACAAACACTACGTGACAGTGTCAGTGTTGCGAATATTTTTGGATTCCCTTTTCGTTGTACTTTTTGTCTACCACACTATTGATTATGATTATTTTTATTAACATGATTGAGAGAGAGAAGGAAGTATATAAATTCATATTGAATTAAATTGGTTTGATACGAGTAAGTTACTAATATACAAATATTAGTATTTTTTTTTTTTTGTTGACAAAATTAGTAACTTAATTAACTAAGAAAAACTTACCTAACAAAATTAAATGAATGATAAGCAAACAGAAAGTTGAGTAGGTCAATCTAAAAATGTCAAACAAAAGAATATGATTATCTAAATTTCTCCATCAAGCTAGACCACATATGTATATGTTTACAAGGTAAAATTTAGACACAATTTACTACGACGAAAAACACAGTTGGATATGATGTGTTATCTCAGTTTCATATACTAGATAACGAAAGATGTCATAAAAGTGAGTCACTTTATCTTTAAATTTTAGTTCCACCATTGAGTAAGGTGTAAAGCTTCATGAGTTCGATTTACAGGTAGATATTTTTTAGAATTTTAAAATGGCGAAAACATCTTTTTCTAAATTTTGACATTTAATCGACGGGTAAAACACGGTTGAGTCTATTATATTTTATTCGGTTTGCTTATTTCGCAAAACCCTAGTTTAAGATGTAACTTTTTAAATTGGTTTACAAAATAATTATATGAACAATTATGTTATATTTGAAAAACAACTTACACTAATCGATGATTTTCGAACATCTTGTAACTCATCATTCATCTCACATTCTTTAATAGTTAGAATTGTTTAATGTTTAAGGTTCTTCATTCAACATTTCATTCTCTATTGGTTCATTCTTGAAGGCATAAAATTTGATGCTTTGCAAAATTAACAAGTATAGAAGAATGTTGAACCGAAAACTAGAAGCATTGAAAGAGAAAGATTTTAACCAATAAATAGTGAGAGATGAATGATGAGTTGCAAAATGCTCGAAAAATATTAAATAATGTAAGATGTTTTTCAAATAAAACATAATTTTTCATATTCTTACTTCCAAAATCAATTTAATAGGTTATACGTTCAAAGAGAGGTTAGTGAAATAAATAATCTACATTAGATATAATAAGATGATCTATATTTTCTGTCACTATAATGTCCTCTTGACATATACGACAAAACAAGATGAGAGCTGCACAAAGAATCAGAAAAACATAATCTCAATAGCAGTCTCAAACTCAAACTCAAACATAATAACAACTAAACAACAACATATAATTTTTCATAACTTTGCGAACTAGAACGACTAAACAATAACATCAACAACTCAAAAATAACAATAAATAACAACAACAACAAAAACATTAACATTCAATCTCAATCTAAACAACAACTAACATTAAACAACAACTAAAAATCAATATATCTCTCAACTAAACTACACCAACATCAACAATAAACCTATAACATCAATCTCAATAAACCTATAAAATATTTATCTCAAAAAAATCAATAACATATAACGTCATTATCATAGTTTAAACAACAACAACAAGATTAAACCTCTTGGGTTTTGGATCTCAACAACCACAACAACAATAACAATAACAACATTAATGTAATATGAGTAGTGGTGTTTGACATACCAGATATGTGAAGAAGAAGTGAAAGAAATTATTATGGTCTTTCATTCGGGCAAGTATCGAACAAGAGCCCTAAACACATAGCATCTTCGTATTAAAGATGATATGTGTCAAGGGGTCTCGTTGTTTAGGGCTCTTTGTTAGAGTTTTGTGTGTGTTGTTTTAGTATGTTGTTTTTAGGCAAGTGAAACTAGTGTGTGTGTGTGTGCGCGCGCGTTCGTGTGTGTGTTAACTAAGGTGAAAAATATCTGATATTTGGATTAAAAATAATAGGTTAAATATACAATACCCCTGTAATATAGGCGAAATTCGTTTTACATCCTCTATAATATAGGCAAAAAAAATATTGCATGGGGTAAATCGAAAATCGCCTATATTACAAAGGGTAAAGTGGTATTAACCCAAAATAATATATGCAGGAAGACGTCACTTTTAAGAAAATAAAAACATCAATAAAATCTGTTAGGATTCAAAACATGTGCCCTGAATTAGTTTATCCCTCGATTTTCATCTAAAATCAACGGAGTAGATTATTTTTTTAGAAATAAAAAAATGACGCGTATAAGTATTTTATCTCAATTTTTTATTACGTTTGATTAAATTGTTGTCATAAAATTAATTATAGTAGTAATTGTAAAAAGAAGTAAGACCATAAACTGTATATAAAACATCAACTAGATGTTGGGATGAAGTTATATGGAGAAGTTGGATAGCTTTTTGCATCAATTTTTTTCCTGACTAGGGTGAAATACAGTCCTATATGTTTAGTTCTTTTATAAAAAGAAGATTTGGCAATTGTGTGTCTGGAAGAACGGGTGTCACAATAAAGTAATGATGTGACGATATTGTACATTTTGAAATCTTGGAGGAGATAGAAAGTCATTGTATTTCACACATAAGAGATGCCATAATTTTGTATTCTATCCCAAAAGAAATTCTGGATATAATGGCTTGCTTCTTGGATTTCTAAGAAATTAGTGAGCTGCTATGAAAGATGTAGAATCATGAGAAGTATTTTATGGTGCTCAACTAGAATCACAAAATACCTTGATTTGAAAGTTATTCTAAAGGATGAAAGATGCAAATACCTTGATTTTCTTTACATACTTGAATACACGAATGATAGCTTTATGATGTGTGTTATTAAGAACACTGATATGATGGTTTAATTGTTGGATAGAGTAATTAATGTAAGACATTGTGTTGCTTAAGTAAATTAGCTTGTGTTGTGAAAACGATGTCAAAAACAGAGTATAATAGGGTACACAATGGGAAGCAATAAGAATAACAATGAATTAGTTATAACTTCTATTCTTTACTTTCACATTGAATCAAGATTACAAGTGTTACAAGAATAGCAAATAATCATCTCACCCTAAATTAAGATTTGTCGTATGCAATAATGAGATACTAGTATGTTATTTATAATGAATCTAACATGTTAAACTAATGGGTTTTTTTCACAAATACCCATTACAAGCTAACTTAAACAATTCGACATAACAAACAGGCTCAATTCGAAATACTAACAACCCTAGCATTTCGACACCCACATACTAGAACACACTTCGACTGTAGTATGTAGGTTTTCGACACCAGCATGTGAAAATACTTCGACGACATGCATAAACCCTATCAAACTAGAATCTACTCTTCGACCCAATAGAGTTCAATCCAATTCTCACAATTCCCCACCTTGGAACAAACTCTGTAACACCAAAGAACAAACTAGCTTTCTTCATGCAGCTTTATCAACTACATACAGTGGAAAAACTTGCAACTGGGCAATGTCTTGGTAATCATATCAACAGTATTATGATCTATCGAAACCCTCAACACTTGGACTTTTCCACACTCGATTACTCCTTCGATGAAATGCAACCTCACATCGATGTGTTTGGTTCGCTCATGATATGTTGAGTTCTTCGACAGGTGTATACCACTTTGACTATCACATTTAACAAAGATACCTCGACCTTGAAGTTTCATCTCTTTAGCAAAACCTTCAAGCCACGATGCTTCTTTCACAACTTCAGTGAGGGAAATATATTCCGCTTCAGTGGTTGATAAAGCAGCAACCTTCTGAAGTGTTGCTTTTCAACTAATTGTTGGGCCAAACATATTAAAACATATCCAGAAATAGATTTTCTAGAATTCATACAACCTGCTTAATCAAAGTTGACATATCCTTCAATTACAGCTTTACTATATTCACCCAAGGATCCACCATAAATTAGGACTGTATTCAGAGACTCATTTATGTACCTTAGAATCCACTTTAATGCTTTCCAATGAGCCTTTACAGAATTCGCCATGTACCAGCTTACAAGACTTACTCCGTATGATATGTCGGGTTTAGTACAAACCATAGCATACATCAAAGAACCTACTATATTAGCATATTGTATGCTATTCATATAAGCTCTTTCAACATCAGTATTGGGACACTGATCTATACTCAGCTTGAATTGAGGATTTGTCAGAATCACAACAGGCTTTGAATTCGACATGCCAAACTTTTCGAAAATCTTTCATAGGTATGCCTCTTGAGATAAGTATAATTTTGATTGCTTTCTATCTCATCGATTGTCAATCCCAAAGATCTTGAATGTAGCTCCTAGATCCTTCATATTGAACTGCTTGTTGAGTTCAGCCTTCACCCTCATTACATCTTCGACATTGTTGCTTGCTATAAAAATATCATCCACATAAAGGAACAAAATAACAAATGAATTACCACAACCAATAAACCGTGGTTGTAAGTAGCTTGCGTACTACCACACGCTACTTTATCCCGTACCATCAACCATGGTTATATTTCTTTCACAACTGTGGTGAATTGTGTAATCCGTAGAAGTGATTGAAACACTAATGTGAATAAACTTAAATATAATCAGCCTGAGAAGAAAAGAAATGAGATTTCAAAAGAAGATCATCTAGAGAAAAATATCTACTAAAAGTTAAGAAGGAAACAAGAAAATGTTTTTTTTTGTAAGACACTTTTTGCTGACAGATAAAAAAAACATTTGTATTTGTATCAAGGGTAGTTTTCATCATATGTTGAATGATATTGTGTCAACACTCTAGTATTTATATATATATATATATATATATATATATATATATATATATATATATATATATATATGATTTTAACACTCAAAAGGCAAATAGTTAAATATTTTGAGAAGCAAAGAAAACTATTTGTGATAAGTTCTTTATTTTTTAGAAAACTAAGATATATATCAGTTGGACTAGGAAATATCTTAATAATTTTGTAATCAATTTGATTAGTTAAAATAAATTATTGTGAAGGTATTCAATGTTGAACAAGTGACTTTAAATACAAGAGGACGGTGAATTGTATTTATTGTTTTTGAAAACTTTTTAAAAGAATATTGATTTAAACTTGGTCAATTTTACAAATAGATATTTAACAGAGATTTAAGTATGGAAGATAAAATACAGGAAAATAAAATAAAAAAGAGTTAAAATGAGCACACCAATATTTTTATTGGTTCGGCTTTAAATCACGTAGCCTACTTTGGTCTCCAAGAGTTTTCTCTTGTGAGTTCCAATTTCAACTTGAACGTTTACAACATGATCATCTCATAACCTCCTTAAACCATAATTTTATTCAGGTTCAGATTGCAAAGTAGGAATGAACATAGAGTCTTCTTGATATAGGATAAGAATATCAACAATCAAAGAGAAAAATTCATGGGTAAATGTTACTCTCTACTCGATTAGCTTGTTGAGCTTATCGATTAGACTAAAAAAGAAACTAGTAAGATTCAAAGTCTAACCTATTAAGAAGGTTCTTAATCAATTAGGTGAAGAGCTTTCTCCATAGTCGATTATATACATGTTCTAACCAATTAGAGAGATAGTTTTAGCTTTCATAATTGGTTTGGAAACTTCCTAATCGATTAGCAAAAGATCATAAATGATTTTAAAGAAGGTTTTGAAAGAAATGAAGTTTGGAAAATTATTTAGAGTGTGTGAGTGTATGTGTTTGTGTGTGTGGGTGTGTGTTACTTTAGTATCTTGAGAGCTACTAATGCTTAACTACACAATATTGATCTAAAATAGATGAGATTACACAAAATCACACGATCATACGAGCTTTCAAACACTTTAGTTCCTTTGATGTTGATCTTTAGAATTTAAGTTTCCTTACTCTAAACACTATAACCTTCTTACCTTCACTTTTTGATAAACTTTGATCTTTTTTCTTCTTTTGTGATGTTCGTGATAATTTTTCTTTGTTACTTGTGTATCACCAAAACCAATATTGAATTCATAGATATATACACAACACATAGAAACACACTTAACCACTGCTACAAATAATATATTTTATGATAACCATTTCACCTCACGTAACAAAAAATCCATATATAATACCTGTATAAACCATGTTTTTTTCTTATAAAAAGATAATCTATTTTTTCGGTTTTAGTAGAAAACTGAGGGGTACAATATTTCAAGGTACATGCTTCGAATCCTAGCAACTGCAATTTTTGTTTTTATTTCTTCAAAAGGGGTGCCTTTCTTTTTATTTTAGTTTAATTTAATTATTAAATAATGTATTCCACCGGTTTCTCTAATATCCGAGGGGTGAACTACCCAAATTTAAATATAGAAGGATTCGTTCACTATGTTTTACTCTAAAGCTAACTCATATATTCAGTCGCCCCATACTAGTAAACATCATTCTTTGGGATGGATTGCAAGACAAAAAAATCTTTGATTTTGTGTTGTTATTCTTCAAACACCCATCTTTAATAAATTATTTTTCAGTTTTTGCAATATATCTCACTTAATAATATTATTTTTGTTGTTGTTATTGTGGATGTTAGAGTTTCCACCTCTTGCCAATGTTGACTGAAAAAGGAAACATTGTTATATTTTGAAATAATTTCATAATATTGGCAATCAATTAAAACATTCTATAATATATTACTTTCTTCTACAAACAACATTGAGAAATTTATTCCTAATCTTACTGCAATTTAGTTTGAATATAGTCTTTTGATTAGTGCAACAAACAAAGAAAAAGGCGAATGGTCAAAAATTGAAAAAGGAAACAATACATGTTTCTTTCAATTTTTTCGTTTACCTTTTTTTTTTTTTTGCAATAGATGTAATCTACTACCTCGGTTGATTTAGGACCCGAGGAGAAAAGTCCCTATTTTTGTTTATTTTTATTTAAAAGAACTAATATCTGCCCTTGATTTTAAGTCAAAACCGAGGGAAAAACTAATTCAGTTTTGTCTCGATATATCTTTGTCGTCCATTTATAAAATAACAATAATCGAGATATTGGCAACACAATAATCCACAAGAAACCCTCTACATTCAATCAAAATACGAGCACCTTTATTATATATCTAGAACGCTATGTTGTGAAACCCACTTACATTGATAATGAAAGAATTTGTCATGAAAAAGGTGAAACGTAAAAGAAGCTTAAAAAAGATCCATGTCATGGATTGCAAGAGTAGGAAAAAAATTGGTTCAAGCACTACTACTATAAAAAATTGGTTCAAGCACTACTACCATCACGCAGGTCATACCGTTGTTAAGTAGGGTGTGGTTGTAAGTTTGTTGTTTCTATCACGGTCTGGAAACCATTATTGAAAGGCAGGACGCACGCCACTTATCACAACGGTTATACTTATAAACTGTTGTGTTGTGATACTTACACATAGGTACTGGGTTTGAAACCCATCAGCACAAATTATGTAAATCATAGATGACCTTTGATCACGGTTACAATATATAACTGTTGTGAAAAGTGCCCAGAGTTTATTATATAATATGTAGATTGCATGTTTCCCATACACCTTAATAAAGAAATACAAGCTTTCAAATTGATGAAGAAGTCTATAATCTGAAAATTAAGCTATTCTTCAAAACCAACTTAAACAAACCATTGTTTTCTGATTGCATGCATCTCATCGTACATTTCATGTTCTTTTACATATATATTGTGGTTTATTGTTCTAACTCCTTTGATACATCGTTGTAATCGATTATAGTTAAATTTCTTGTAGTTAATGAAACTTAACTATAATCGATTACAACGATGCATCTGAGGAGCCATATCATTATACCATAATCTATATGTAAAAGAACATCAAATGAACAATGAGATGCAAGCAATTCGAAAACAATGGTTTGTTTAAGTTAGTTTTCAAATACAATTTAATTTTCAGATTATAGTATATATGGCAATTTAAATGAATGTATTTTAAGTGAGGTGTATGGAAAAACAAGCCATCTACATATTATATAATAAACTTAAACAACAACATACAACATGACCAGATATTATAAATTTGTGAGCAATGAAAAGATATATTATAAATTTTCAGGGCGCACCTTTTATTGAAACTAATCGTAGAACAGGAATCAATTTTGAAGTTTATCAAGTTTGTGAAGCTATGAAGAAGAAATATAAAGAGGAAGAAGCTTACCCAACAACTTCTTACTTCTTATATTTCTTCTCATAGTATCTCAAACTAGATGAATTTTGTTGTCGTTGTGTTTACCCAGAAATATGGTAAACAATCGCTAGTTTCCTTTTTAAAGGTTACTTTTGCGGAATCAACTAGAATATTCCAGGACTGATTGCTTTGATTTATCTATTATGTGTATCTGGTCTGTATTAAATGCAGTAATAACCTTAAAGTAAAAGTACACACTGAAGTTTAAGACTTTAAAGTAAATGAAAGTAATGCAAAATGATTGCATAAATTAAATTGGTACGCATACATACATTCCAAAGTTGCACTCGTCACTCATTTTTGCACAGAGATTTGAGTTTACTTGTGTTTCTGTAGAAAATGCGGACCCTAAACTATTCATCTGGATCTTGCTTAAATAGTAAAAATAAAATAACTACTACTAACGGTCGACTGATTACTAGCCAACACGTGTCCTCGACATGCAGCATCTTCGTCTGTGAGGCTTCCACGCGTCTTTTAGAAACTGCTGAAAAACTGTCTGAAACTGCTTCCTTTGACTTCTGATGTCTTTCGACTTCAAAACTATACTTGGCAAAACGTCTAAGTTTTCTGCATACTTTAGTCGATCATGCATGGCAAATTTGCCAATTTTAGTCGAACCACCCCTGGCAATGATGGCATTTTGTAGTCGAACAGTAGTCTCGACTAAGAAAGCTTCTTAATCAGGCTGCTTTGCCTTAGACTATTTAATAATCTCATATATCTTAGAGATTATTTACCATTATTTTAACAATTCGAAATCCTAGGGTAACAAATTGCCCCCCAAGCGACTTCTTTCGACTGATTTTACAAAAGAGAAAGATGGCGTTTCATTTTCCTCGTAGGTTTCGACTTTTGTTATCTTTTAACGCCATGATTAATTTACGCATCCCTAGACACTAATTATTACCTAAATCCTAGGTAGTGGGCTATAACTGCTCTCCACTTTCTTGTACCAATTTCCAAAGCGTCTTTGACGTGACCTTTGATTCAACAACTTCCTTTCCACACGATTTTACTGATGTCATTTACAACCCATATATATATGGACTCCTCTTCCTTTCTTTCTTTCCTTCTCATTTTTCTGTTCTTCACAAGTACTTTCAGAGCTTTCTTATTCTCTCAACCTTAAACTGTGCTTCCTTTTTCTTCAATACTTCATCAATGGCTGCAAACACCACAACTAACACAAACACCACCGTCTATGCTACAGGCTCTAACCCTTTAGGAGCCATTATCTCTCGTGAAGAAGAAGAGAAAGGGTTGGATTTCGTCCCTCAACCCAAACTCACAGAAGCTAAAGCCATTATCTGACAGAATCAAATGTTGATTCCTTTCCAAATTACTGATAAGTTATGGCTTTCTCAGGGCCTCTTCCAGATCATCGTTCTCACCCAGCACAAATCACAGGTTTCTTCCCAGCTCCTAGCAACAAGGAGTATTTGGCTTGGCTCAACAAAGTTCAAGCGAAAAAACAACAAAGATGGGAGGAATTGGGTATCTTCGACGCCATCCAATTGTCCAGAACTGGTCATAGGGTTTGTCCTCCTATGTTGCTTGCTTCGTTGTTCTTCTGGGAGGGTTCGACTAACACTTTTCATCTTCCTTGTGGAATGATGACTCCCACTCTCTTCGACGTGGCTGCCATCACAGGTCTTTCGCCCTTGGGTGAGATCTTCTACCCAACTCTCCCAACGAAGATGAACTTCAACTTCACCAATGCTACTATCACCAAATATATGCAGGATCACTATGACAAGTCCACTGAGGAAGTTTCTGACGAAGAACATGTTGCTTTCCTCACTTACTGGCTTTCGTATTACTTGTTTTTCCCAGGGTCGGTCCAGATAGCTAGAGCATATATACCCTTGGCTATCCAAATCCATGAAGGTCGAAAGGTTTCTTTAGGTAAGCTTCTACTTGCCTATCTTTACCATAACTTAGGTATAGCGTCTTTAAGAATCAAACGCCTTCATGAAACCCCAAAACAGCTATCTCTGTCAGGACCCTACTGGCTTCTGCAACATTGGTTGAATGCTACCTTCGAGTCACATATTGGTTATACCATCTCTCGATCTGTTTTGGAAGTCATGTATGACCGGAGAGTCGAAGGTGTCAAGCTCACCTTTCAAACACCTCAAGACGAATCTAACAGGCCTAACCTTATCAAATATGTGAAAGTGTTTTCTGAATGTAAAACATTCATAGCTTCCATGGTTCCTTTCTCAAACCGGTGTTTTGGGCCAACTTGGTTTAAAGCCATTTTCCCTGGAAACACTTCAACCCTTCGAGCTCAATTGAATGCCATTTGGGCTGCATTCTTGACTCCAACAATCCTCTCTCATTGCATTGAGTCGACTGGTAAATGTTATGGGTTTGTGGTTTATCAACCAAATATGGTCTCTCGACAATTTGGTTTGAGCCAAATGCTGCCCAAAAGCCTGTACACCCATGATGCTGACATCTGTTACTCTGGTCGACCATTCACAGTTCGTCAACATCTCGACTGCTTAAAATTCCATGATAAACAATCCTTGGAACACCCCACCTTTACTTTCCAAAATTCTTACTTCACAACTAAGGAATTTAGTGAGTGGTGGTCTGAATATTACCAACTGTATGATGGAGACTCTTTTGTCAAGAAACTGAATACTATGTTCGACGTGCTGGAGGATCAACTTACTATAAGTAAGCATTTTACATCTAACTTCGTTTTCTTTATTACCATTTGCAATATTCTAATTTCAATTTTAGACCTTTCAGGGCCTGATCCTACCACTCAAGTCGGAGTCCCTGCTCCTAAACCAGGTCGAAAACGTCCCAGTACGTCGAACACCACCACAACCAAGAAAAACAAGACTGTAAGAAAGGTACTACTTTTAACCTTCATCTCTTATCAATAATCATTCATTAATTGTTTATTCTTTCTTTAGTTGGTAGTTCCTGAGGATTCAGACGAAACCACATCTCCACCAAATCAGAAGAGTGAAATTTTCTCACGACCTCCTCTTCCAACTCCAACAAAGAAACGAAAGGGTGTTAAAAACATTCCTAAAGTTGTTGTCCAACCAAAAACAATTCCAACCACAATCCCTTCTTCGTCTCAAATTCTTCTTGAGGTATAACTTAGCATAATCTTCTAGTGTATTTCTCTTAACAGATTATTTTCTAACACTTTTCTTCTGAATAGAATGCATCAATTGTCGACCACACTCAAGAGAAGATCGTCGAGGTTGCTGAAAAGATTACTGAGGCTGCTCCTGACTCCAACCTTTTTAGCCCTCAAAGGACTGACGCTTTTGGAAGCACCACTGATTCAGCTAATACTCCAGGTCGAAGTCGAACGGAGCCTCAAGACAATCCCATCATCGACCAGGCTCAACCTACAATTAAAAATGTTGAAGTTGCTGACCATGCCTCTCGTCCAGAGCACAATACCATTTCTCAGTCCAAACAACATCTTACTGTTGATGACACTAACTCCAACAGTTCTCTTAGTCGGGAGGAGATTCTGGATTTGAAAAGACTAATCCTCTAGAGGCTCTCCTTCGACTTCAAAAACTGAGGCCAAGTTCTCTTGACATTCCTGTTCAGTCGACTAATCCTGATGCTGAAGTCGACGCTTCCCTTGTCGATGCTATGTGCCAACTACGAGCCCACTTGAATGAACCTGAGTTTCTTACTGTCCTTGAGAGCTCTGAACATCTTGGTGGAGAAATTCGCAAGTTACTGGACTCACTCATTAAAGCTTCTCTTCCAGCAGTTGTTGCTCAATTCTTCTTTGATTTTGAGGCGTACTTCGACCAGCTCTGGAGAGACCTCATCACCAAGAAAAACATTACTCGACAAGCAAAGAACAAAGAGCGCGAAATGGAGAGGGAATGGGATGCCAGTGCAGCCTCGACTAAGAAGGTTGAAGAGTTTCAGGAAAAAACTTTAAAGTTTCCTGACAAGGAAGGAGAAATCAACAACAAAATTGCTGACTATAAGGCCCAAATTGATGCTCTCAACAAAAAAATTCAAGATCTTGAACAAGAGAAAATCACTTTGGCTCAAACTGAGAAGATTCCTTCGCCTGAAACTATTAATCAAGAGATTTTGAAGGGTCTTGGTCATGGTGAAAATGCTCTCAAACTGGAAAGTAGCATTCGACAACTTAGACAAGGCTTGTCTCGACTTGACTCTAAGATTGACTTTGAGTCGGCCAAGCTAGCCTATTTTAGGAATAACTTTCCTACTTTGTAATTTTTTGTTTTCGACTGACTGTCCACGTACTTTATACTGGACTTTTTGTAATGACTGGCCAAATTTTCAGCCATTTTAATATAATCTTTTGGTTTTATTCTATTATGCGAATTTCTTGAAGTATAGGTTTATATTTTTTCAAATATGTACCATTTATCCTCAAGATTCGACCATCTGAATTCAGTTCTTCAATTTCATATGCGTTGTTTGAAAACACTTGCAAAATTTTAAACGGCCCTTCCCAACATGGGGACCATTTACCCAAAAATTTATTCCTTTGATCCATGGGTAGAATAACTTTCCACACATAATCACCTACCACAAATGTTTTCTCTTTTACTTTCTTGTTGTAAGCTTTCGCCACTTTTTGCTTTTGTCTTATTAACCTATCCAACGCTATTAGTCGTTCTTCGTCTAACTCTACTAATTCATCTAACATCATACTCCAGTATTCATCTGTCGAAAGTTCGCTTTGTCGTTGAATTCTAGCCGACTGTAGATGAATTTCTGCAGGCAACACAGCATCATGCCCAAAAGTCAAACGAAATGGGGTAGTATTTATTGTTTCCTTTGGTGACGTTCGACAGGCCCAAAGGATTTGGTCGAGCATTTGATGCCAATTTCTTGGCTTTTTCCCTACATGCTTTTTTATCAAGTTTATAATAACTTTATTAGCAGCTTCGACTTGACCATTATCCTGAGCATAATAAGGAGTGGATATTAGCAATTTAAATCCTGTCTCTGCTTCAAAAGCTTGCATCTTTCGACCAATAAAGATTGATCCCTGATCAGTGGTAATAGTCTCTGGAATCCCATATATGTAAATAATATGTTTCTGTATGAAACTAATCACTGCTTCTTGATCGGCACTAACCAGTGGAATTGCTTCTATCCATTTAGTAAAATAATCTATTCCTACTAAAATGAATTTTTGTTGTTTAGAAGATGCAGGTTTGATTTCTCCTATTAAATCCAAAGCCCATCCTCTAAAAGGCCAAGGTTTGACAATGGCATGCAATTCACTGGCTGGAACATGTTGGATACCTGAAAACTTCTGGCATTCTTGGCACCCTCTTGCGTATTCAATACAATCTTTTAACATTGTCGGCCAATATAAACCTTGTCTAAACAACAACCACTTCATTTTATGGCCTGACTGATGAGCTCCACAAACACCACTATGCACTTCTGACACAGCCAAATATGCTTCGGCTTCACTTAAGCACTTCAACAATACACCTTCAGTCGTTTTCTTGTATAATTCATTTCCCAATATCACATAGTTTAAAGCTTTGTATTTGATCTTTCGATCAGTTCCTCCGACTGGATTATTTAGGTATTGGACTAATGGGTTTCTCCAATCAAAAACGGTCATATTGTCGATGGCAAAAATTTCTAAGGCATACAAATCTTCACTTTTAATTTTGTCTTCTACCCCCCCAAGTTTTGGTGTCGACAATTATCCTAACTTGTCCAACACTACATGAGTTTCCTTCTCTTTGAGATCGACCATATCTTCTAACTTACTTTTGGAAACTCTATACCCAGAAGCAATCTGTGCCAATTCATTGGCAATACAATTATCAGATCTTGGTACATGCAAAATCTCAACATATTCAAATTTCTCTAACAAGCGTACCACTATTGCATAGTACACTATTAGATTTTCTTTGATGCATTTATACTCTTTCTTGATTTGTCGAATTACCAGCTCAGAATCACCTCGAATTTCAACTCGCTTTGCCCCTAAGTCTATTAGGGCTTTCAAACCAGTTATCAAAGCTTCGTATTCGACTTCGTTATTAGAACATACATCCTTCATTCTATAGTGGAACTTGGTTGGAAGTCCTTCAGGAGAAATAATCAGGACGCCAATGCCTGATCCATTTTTATGACTAGAACCATCAAAAAACAACTTCCAGTTAGATTGATCGACCAGATTTGCTGATAGTTCAACTAACCCATGTTCGACTATAAAATCGGCCACGATTTGTCCTTTCATAGCTTTTAAAGGAACATATGTTAAGGAGAATTCAGTTAGCGCCAAAGCCCATTTACCAATTCGACTATGCAAAATTGGTTTAGACAACATATGTTTAATAACATCAAAATGAGAGGACACATACACATCAACAGGCTTTATATATTGCTTAAGTTTATTACATGAGAAGTACAAGCATAAACATAATTTTTCAATATCATTATACCTAGTTTCAGCATCCACTAAGGTTCGACTTAGATAATATATAGCTCTTTCGACGCCATTATCATCCTCTTGGGCTAACATACTCCCAATTGTCGAACCTGATGCAGCTATGTACAACTTCATACTTTTTGTCCTATTGGGGGGTAACAAAATAGGAGGCTTAGTTAAATAAGCTTTTATTTGGTCGAATGCCTGTTGATGTTCTTGCTCCCATTTGAATTGATCTTGATTCTTAAGCTTCACAAGTGGTGAAAAGATCTTCATTTTACCACTTAAATTTGAGATAAATCTCCTCAAGAAATTAATCTTCCCCAACAATGACTGGAGTTGTTTCTTTGTTTCTGGCGCCTTCAGCTCCAAGATTGCTTTCGTCTTGTTCTGGTTTATCTCAATACCTTTCTTGTGAACCACGAAACCCAGGAAATCCCCTGCATGTACACCAAAAGCACATTTTAAAGGGTTCATTTTGAGTCCATATTTCCTCATTCTTTTAAAAGACTGTCGAAGATGGTCTAAGTGACCATTCTCAGAATTAGATTTTATTACAATATCATCAATATAAACCTGCATAAATTTGTCAATAAAATCATGAAACATGGAATTCATAGCTCGTTGGTACGTAGCTCCAGCATTTTTTAAACCAAAAGGCATTACTACCCATTCATAAGTACCTAAAGCACCTGGGCATCGAAACGCCGTCTTAGGTACATCTTCGTCAGCTATAAAAATTTGGTTATAACCTGAATATCCATATAAAAAGCTGAGATATTCAAATCCGGCTGCGGAATCGACTAACATATTAGCAACAGGTATGGGATATTCATCTTTAGGGGTAGCACTATTTAAATCTCTGAAATCTATGCATATACGAAGGCTACCATTTTTCTTTATGACAGGCACTATATTAGCTAACTATTCGACATACCTCGCAGTTCGAATAAACTTGCTTCTCAGCAATCTTTCAATTTCTACTTTGATTTTTTCCATAACCTCCGGCGCAAATCTTCTAGGAAGTTGCTTGATAGGTTTCTTTCCTGGGTTTAAAGGTAATTGATGTTCTACCACACTTTGACTTAAACCAGGCATTTCATTGTAATCCCATGCAAAACAATCTTTATATTCTTTCAAAAGTTGAATCAACTTGGTCTTGAGATCACTTGTAAGTTTTGTACTTACATACGTAGGTCTTTTAGTGATTCCATCACCCAAGTCAATTTCTTCAAGAGGATCTTGAGCCTGCATTCTTTTTACTGATCCCAACGGATCCATCTCGAAGCCTAAAGGTTCGTCATCGTATATCCCATCAAATCTTTCGACCTGGTGATCGACTTCTTGATTGTTTTCACTTTTTATCATCATGGCCTCAAAAGCCATGTTTTTCTCCAATTCGGCTTCTAAAGCCGTTTTTCTCTTGTTTTCGGCCAAATAAGCCGTTATTCGAGCCAGGTATTCTGACTCAGTGGTCATCATCTTTGACTGTTGTCCTCTGCTCTGGAGGACTTTCATGATTCAATGGTTCATTGGGATCTTCCTTATTCCAAATGAAACCATAATTTGGGTCCAAGTTCAGATACTTAGACACACTTTCATCAGAAGAATACACCTCTTCTGCTTTGTAGCAAGGGGCTACATTTGCTAGATGCTGGTCGAAATGCCTGCGACCACTCTCAGTTTTATAATAGCTTTGGTCAGCCTCAACATTTTCAACTATACCATCTGGCCTCCAAATAGCCACACGCTGATGCAAAGTAGAAGGAACTGCCCCTATGCCATGGATCCATTCTCGACCCAGGAGTAATTTAAAATTTGCCTGGGATGCAATCACCATAAAGATGGTTGACCTGACAGTCGAACCAACAGCCAATTTTACCTGAATCACTCCAAGTATTCCACTTGTCTTGCCCTCATAATTAGACAGCACCATATTATGGGGCCTTAAATCTTTGTCAGACTTACCCACTTTCTGAAGTGAAGAATAGGGCATTAAGTTCACAGCAGCTCCACCATCAACAAACACTTTGTTTATTGGAACACCATCTACCTTTGCCCTTATGAATAAAGGCTTCAAATGATACATCATTCTTCGACCTGGCTTCTCAAACACAGCCTTTTGTTCTTCCACTACTCCTTTTTCCATTACATAATAACAAACAGGTGTTTCTTCCACATTTTCGTCTGGAAGAAAATCATCTTCATTCTCAGACACCTCAGATATTCTATCGAACTCTGCTGGAAGTACAGATACAATTCCACAGTCAATTAACAACTCATCTGATTCTATGTCAAAGTTGTCGTCGACCTCTTCGTCCGACAATGGAGAATACTCAGCCTCTTTTCCTGTATTGAGAGTCAGAGTATCATTGTCGACTAATTCTTTGTTGAGCTTCTTTCCCAGGATCATTCCTGCAGCTAGTCTCTCATTTGCCACTTTGGCTTGTTCTTCAGTCAAATTCCTCTGGAAAGGTTTTGGCTGATAATGAGAAAAACCTGCTTGCATCATCTTCAAACTTTCCTGCCCATTCTTATGGCTTCTCTGATAACGCCTCCACTGCGTTCGAGTCATAGGATTCTTTCCTTTGTAATTTCGAGATATGTAATCTTTCCTCTTAGATCCACTATCAGTCCAAGAGCCTTCAGCATTTGCTCCAACACCTTGGATCTGCCATTCTGGATGTTTGCCTCCTCTGAAGTTAATGGGCTTTACCCACTTGTCCTCAGGGACATCTGTCTTAGGGCGAAAAGTCTTTGGCTTTTCGAATAGCTTCATGTATTCTCCAGCCCTTCGACCACTATTTTCTCCTGTATACATGAACTGACGATTCTTGCCTCGACGATGGTCGAACCTCACTCTGTTTGCAGCATCAACGTTGAAAACAGCGTCATACCTTGGACATAATCCAACTTGAGAGTTGTTATTATGACACCTCTCAAGGAATTTCAGAAGGCTCTCTCTTGGTTCAGGATACACCATGTTCAAGACTTTGCCATCAGTAGCACCGTCTTTCTTTTCGCCGAAACCATCAGTAGTCTCGACCATCATCACATCAGCAAGCTCAGTATAGTGAGCTTCTTCGACCTGCAAGGGATCAGAATCAACTTGCATTGATGACTTTGGTTTTTCTCCAAACTGTAGCCTTCTTTCTTTCAAAGCTTTCTGCACCAAATCCCTGAAAAGGACACATTGAGAAGTCTTATGACCCAAGAAATTATGAAATTTACAAAATCCTCTTTTTTTCTTTTGTTCAAGAGGAGGATTTTTAAGTCCTGGGGGTACTATGATTTGCCCATCAGTTACCAACAAATCAAATATCTCATCATATTTTGTTATATCAAACGAATACGTTTTATTAGAAAATTTCTCATTTTTACTTTCGATCGGATTTTTATCTTTTGAAGGCTTAAGTAATTTACAGATATAAGGTGGTCCTGGCTTCAATTCAGCCACATTAACCTCTCCTTCCTCGTATTCACTATCATTATTAGAGTCGAACTCATTAGTAGTAACATAAGCTATCTTTTCTTTTTTATGATATTTGCTAACTCTGGCTTTTTCAGCTTTTAGCCTTTCGACTTGGCGCACCCTGTCTGCCAGTTGTGCCATATCCCTTAGATGTTGGGTATCTAATGTCTTCCTTATGGAATAATCTAACCCACCTGCAGCCATTTCGACTAACTCATGCTCAGGAATTTGGGTGAAACATCTGGCTTTCAATAACCTAAAGCGGTTTAGATAATCATCGACCGCTTCTGTACCCTTTCGCCTGACTCCGGCTAATTCTTTCAAACTGATTTTCGACTGTCCCATATAAAACTGCTCATGGAACAATCGTTCTAACTGGTTCCATGAAAACAAAGATTGTGGAGGTAAGGTCGTAAACCAAGCTGTAAAGGCATTTTTTGTTAGAGAACTTGGGAAATATTTCATCTTTAGATTTTCGTTATTTGCTAATCCCCCCGCTTCTGTCTGGAATCTAGCAATATGTTCGACTGTCGACTCGCCAGTCTCACCAGCAAATTTGGTAAATTTTGGGATTTTCCAACCCCTGGGCAATTCTGTTTGCCTTACATACTCTGACAATGGGGAAACAAAATTAGGTCTATGCAAACCTACATTTATTCCATTCTGAACTAAAATTTGTTCGACTACATTAGAGATATTATTGTGTCCAATATTGACATCTTGCTGGATATTTCTAAGAACCTGATCAGCATCTTGATGCCTTTGTACTACTCTAGGGATCTCTTGCTCAATTTGGTCCCCATGTCTCGTAGTTTCGACTACTCTTACATTCGACCCTTGTGGAGTCGAAAGGTTTGGTTGTGGGGGTGCTCCAAAGAAATCTGCTTTTCTGGCCATTTGTCCAGCCAATATTTCATAACTTTGGTTCGTATTGTTTATCATGGGAGTAAAAACAGTTCCCATTTGTTGAGTAAGGGCATTCACCATTTCATGGTTGCTTTCGTCTATTTGTTGTCGGATTTACAACATTGACGTAGTACTTAGAGATGGCAAAGCCTGGTTAATGTAAAATTATGCCCATAGGTCGACCCCCTGGATTTGATGTGCTTGTTGCCATCATATTATCGGAATATAATGAAGGATTCGTGTGCAAACCTTGCATCATAGAAGTGGGCATTCCAAACTGAGGGTTAAAACCTGGTGGAGGTATCATTCCTTGAAACGGCGGTCGTAATGGGTTAAACGGTGACCGTACATTCATTGGTGATGATACCAATGTTGCTGCCGTCGATCCACCAGTACTTGTTGTTCTAACTGGGGACGAATTTGCAGCATTTTGTGATGTTGTTCCGGATAGAACAACTCCTTGATTTCCAGAAAGGTCATAATCATTTGTATTAACTTCAGACATGTTAGTTAATTTTCGACCACTTCTTAGTATCATACATAACTTTTACACTAACAAATATGAAACAAATAGCAATTAACGTGTCCCACTGGGTGTGCCAATTTGTTTACCCAGAAATATGGTAAACAATCGCTAGTTTCCTTTTTAAAGGTTACTTTTGCGGAATCAACTAGAATATTCCAGGACTGATTGCTTTGATTTGTCTATTATGTGTATCTGGTCTGTATTAAATGCAGTAATAACCTTAAAGTAAAAGTACACACTGAAGTTTAAGACTTTAAAGTAAATGAAAACGATAAAATGCAGTAAATGTGCACTGAAAGTAATGCGTAATGTAAAATGATTGCATAAATTAAATTGGTACGCATACATACATTCCAAAGTTGCACTCGTCACTCATTTTTGCACAGAGATTTGAGTTTACTTGTGTTTCTGTAGAAAATGCGGACCCTAAACTATTCATCTGGATCTTGCTTAAATAGTAAAAATAAAATAACTACTACTAACGGTCGACTGATTACTAGCCAACACGTGTCCTCGACATGCAGCATCTTCGTCTTTGAGGCTTCCACACGTCTTTTAGAAACTGCTGAAAAACTGTCTGGAACTGCTTCCTTTGACTTCTGATGTCTTCCGACTTCAAAACTATACTTGGCAAAACGTCTAAGTTTTCTGCATACTTTAGTCGATCATGCATGGCAAATTTGCCAATTTTAGTCGAACCACCCCTGGCAATGATGGCATTTTGTAGTTGAACAGTAGTCTCGACTAAGAAAGCTTCTTAATCAGGCTGCTTTGCCTTAGACTATTTAATAATCTCATATATCTTAGAGATTATTTACCATTATTTTAACAAGTCGAAATCCTAGGGTAACACGTTGTTGTTTCTTCATTAACTAAAATGTGTTGTTCTTGTTGAGTCCTACAATAACCATGAAAAACATCTTGTTTGTGAAGCTATGAAAAAAACACAAGGTGGATGAAGTTTCCATCATAGCTTCATGCTTCTTGTACTTTTTTCCATAGCTACACAAACAATATGTAACATAGCCAAAGTATGGTCTTTGTTAAGGTAGTGAAGACGGATCTGAAAAAATGAGAACAATTAATCCACAAAAATAACATGCAACAAACGAGATAATAGGGAACTATCCAACAATAAGATGTAAGAAGAATATCTTTACGTATGAAGCATAAGATTCACGGCTAATGGCGATGAAGAAGAGAATAAATGGGTGCTAGGGTTTCACTGTGAAGGAAATGACGCTATTGTCAATAAGTGAGAGTTCATTCGCTTATATATGAGTAAATTATTTCACAACGGTTATCTACCAACCGTATTGATAAGTATTTATTTATTATAAATATATCACAATGGTGGAACGTACCAACCGTAGTCATGCCCCTTTAAATTTATATATATATATATATATATATATATATATATATATATATATATATTCCTTCGGTTATTCAAATAATTGAGGGGATAAAATAACGCCTTTAAAAAAAGAATAAACAATTGTTAGGGATCGAACCCACTATAAGTTCAATCTTTTTCTTTGATGGATATTCAACCAAAAGGTAAAGTGACGTACGTTTTATGACGTCTTTTCGTTATCTCGCTTTTGAAACTTAACACCTCTTATTCAAGTAAAGTCAAACGTATTTTTTCTAATAGTGAACATAACTAAGAGTTTAATAGTGAACATAACTAAGAGTTTAATGGGATAAATCAAAATAAACTATGTGTATTAATCTCTTTCGGTTATCTTCTTACTTTATTGCATTTACGGTTCACTTGAACTTCAATTAAATTATCCAAAAAAAATTTAGCCAATCAACACAATTCACTTCCCTTTTTAGTGTGTTTTTCTCACGTCTGTTTGGTATCAGAATTCTAGTGTCTTATTTAACCAATAAACCGTATAAAAATAATATATATTTGAGAAAAATATGACTAGACATACACATACTATTAATGAAGGAATAACACTTTCAGTCAAACCTCCTATGTTTGATAGAGAGAGATTTGAATAATTGAAGGGTAAATTTTATGATTTCTTTTATTATTTAATATCAAAATCGGAAGATAGGAAAAAAAAATTAAAATAACCATGTTTGATAAAAAATATACAAGAAAAACCATGTTTTCAGGTAAATTACCAAACTGTCTAGGTTTGGGACTGACCGGAAGTGAATGCGCCAAACCATTTGGCGCATATATACCCAAGTAGCCAAACCATTTGGCGTAAACATGAAAAAAAATTAGGGCAAATGGGAGTAGCCAATCCAATTGGCGCATGCACTCCATTAACAACACATAGGCGCCATTTGATTTGGCTACTATGTGTTGTGTCTTTTTGATCGTACCTGATCAGAAGAATCGTCAAGGCGTAATGTCTGGCTTGAAGAGCAAGATGGGGGGGGGTACCTGCAAGGTTCTCCGATGCTTAAGTCAGTAGCTATCAGAGAATGAGGTTTAGAGTTGAGAATAGAATACCTGACCCTCTAGTGAAAGAGGGTATTTATAGCCCCCAGCGCTGGGCCAAGGTTCCCTAATTGGGCCAAATCCAACTGGAGGCCCACGTGCTAGGGAACTGCCAGAACGTCCCATGCTAGGGCTGAGTCAGCAGGAGACTCACGTTCTGGATGCACATAGCGTAGGGTTCGGAGATGGTTGACCGAATCCTTCGCTGGGACGTGACGCGTGATCTTCGTGCGTGGATAACTCCTTGACGGTTATCTAGTACGCAGGCCCAAAAGTTTGGGCCTGCTCGGCCAGGGTCCTCGCGACTGGCAGCTCCTATCTGTTCAGTAATTGGGCCCAAGGGAAGTGGGCCTGCTCGGCTGGTAATCAAGGGTTGGGCCTGCTCGGCCCAGACCAGAACAGGAGCCCCCCAAGTCATTAGCCTAATAAGGGTGATGACTTTAACGAGGAGGTTTAGCCGAGCACGGTTCCAGATCATGGGCTCCTCGAGGGTTTAGGTCGGTCGCCCGTTGTCTTGGTTTTTAACCTTATTGGTTGTCACTCATTAGCGTGATTGACAGGTGTCAGCTGTACAGGCAGTAATCATTATTGCGCCGTTTCTAGGGATGAAAGTAGACGGCGTCTTTTGGAGTTCTCAAGATCCTTGGGACGCGTGGCAGCTTTTCGTGGAGGGGGCCGTCTTTGGGGTGTAGGCAATGATGGCGTCTCCTAGGCTGCCTAGGCCATCATGACACCCTTTGGCCTTCTTTCCCTATATAAGGAGTGAGGAGGTCACTCATTTAGTACTTAACATTTCCCAAGCCTTCAAGATCCGCTCACTGCTCTTCTCCTCGTTTCGTTCATATCTTCTTCGCTTCCTCCAAGTAAGTTCTTCGTCTCCTTCATGTTTTTATTTAAGTTTTATGCATTAGTTTTGAGTGAGGCGAGCATGGTTGATGAGCGTGACGAGGAAGGTTTATTAATTAGCCGAGTAAGCCTAGAAGATACACCGTTTTTCTCGTGCGTTTGCCGAGTGAGTTTTGAGTGAACGGGGCTAGAACGTTTGAATGAGACGTCCAGCTTTTAGGATTACTAAAGAGTGGTATGAAGGCCACGAGCAGTGGAGGTTGCACGTCTTGGTGAGGGCATGAATTTGCCGACCTCCGTTGCGTGCGGCGTATATATTCGGAGAACCCTTTAGCTCGTCGGCCATTTGATGATTGGGGGAGTTCTCCTCGTCCCTTTTCCTCGCCCTTTCACTTGACTTGCGGTGGAAGGGTGGATTTGACCAGTCGAATTCACGGTTTCCTCTGCTTTTCAGGTAAATGGCCGACGAGAACAAGGATGATGTCGTCTTCGACATTTCAGATGGGGAGGAAGCTGTTGGCGCGCAAGATGACGTTCCCGTCGTAGAGACCTCCCCTAGGGCACTTGAAGAATGGGTGGCAGTAGAGCCGAGGATGATTGCATCGCGCTTCACGAGTCACCCCAAAGAAGCCTTTAACGTCATCGAGGACCTTGACGAAGACGAGGAGCCTTCTTGGGGGGCCTTTGTGCCCAAATCTCACCAGAGGGTCTGCTCGCGATTTCCCGGCCCCCGTTTCGCAATGTATGAGTTCGTCTTTAAGGAGGCTGGTCTTCGTCTCCCGTTCACTCATTTGCAACGGAGTGTCTTCAGTTGGTTGCGGCTCTGCCCGTCTCAGCTTCATCCCAACGCTTTGGCGTTCTTAAGGGCCTTTGAGATCGTGTGCGGGTATTTGGAGGTCGAAGCAACTCTGCCCCTTTTCTTTAGAATTTTTCATTTGCAGAGGTTGCGTGATCGGGACGGCAAGTGGAGTTGGGTGTCGTTTAAGCAGCCGAAGAAGTTGTTCGCTATTTACCAGGACTCTGTCAAGCACTTCAAGAACCGGTATTTTATAGTTAAGCCGCTCACTCCTGATGCCGAGAGTCATTTGTTCGAGGAGCGCGAGTATATTGAGGATGGGGTGAGGAGAGTGGGCCCAGCTGCTCGGTTCCCGTTAGAGTGGCAACCTGACCATTTCGAGCGTGGGACTGACTATTACATTTTCCGGGACGAGGATCTCAACGAGCGCGATACAGGGGGGTATCAGCGGCTCGCTTCTTTTGTGGACGGGTTTAGACCGGCAATATGTACATATCCAAACGGGGATCCCCTATTCGAGGAGGACGGAGGCCCTATGCTGGAGCCTCGGCACATCAACACCAAAGCTGTCCTCGAGTGCGGAAGTTACGGGGACGCTATGATTTTGTTAGGTGAGATAACTATTATTTGCTCAAACAACACCTTTTTGGTTCTAACTCTTTATTTTGCAGGAAAAATGGCCGACTTGCACGACAAAGTTACGAAGATGCGGGCCAAGAACAAGGGGGCCGCCAAAGTGTCTGGGAAGCGATCGCGGGTCGAGGAGGTCAAGGCGGCTGCCGCGAGTGTCCCCGACAGTGGCTCTCCCTTGTCAGTCGGGACGGGCTCGCGTGGTTCTCCGGCCGGAAAGAAACAAAAGAATGACGGGACCGGGGAGTTTCGCCCTCTTATCATCGACAACCCCTCCGAGGAGGACATTGTGCTGCCTTCTTGTACCCTGCATAGGGGGATCTTCTCAAAGAAAAATGTTCTCCTCGAGCGGGAGGAGGTGAGGCACATCGTCAAGCGGGACAGGGTGACTCGAGACAAGGATTTGTCCGAGGACCTCGAAGGGATGATGAGGGTGGCCGCCTTGGCCTTGGCTCTTAACGCTCAGAATGCCTGTCCTCAGAAGGACTACGATGCTCTTCAGATCAAGTACGATGGGCTGGAGCACGAGTTCGAACAGTACAAGGACAAGTATGAGGTCCAGAGCGGGATAGTGGAGGATCTCGTCAAAGAGCGCAACAAGGTTGCGGACTTGGAGGCCGAGGGAAAAAGGCTCCGCGAGAGAATTTCCGAGTTGGAGAGGGCTCATCTCCCTGCTGCCGAGGAAGATGAGGACAAGAAAGCCTTGGTGACGCGTCCTCAGCTTCTGGGCAAGGTGAGGGAGCTGGAGGTCGACTGTGTAGCTACCTTGGGGGTCGGTTTTAAAGCTGCGGTGGATCAGCTGAAGGTCCTCAACCCGCGTTTGGTGACGAAGGGCATTGGTCCATACCATAAGGTCGTGGATGGGCGAATTGAACCGAACCCGGAGTTCGAGGACTGGGAAGATGAGGATGAACCCCAGGGTGAGGACGAGGGTGCCGAGGACGAAGATGGCGATGTTTGACCAGTCTTTCATTGTTATGGCCTGCGTGCCGATGTTTTGTGGCCTGCGTGCCAGTATTTTGTGGCCTGCGTGCCAAGGTAGCTAGTTGGGTGATGCCCGGATAATTTTTTGTAATATTTGGATATCTCCGGCCAATTTGGTCGGTTTTTAATAGTTTTATGCTCCAATGTTTATTTGTGCTTATCTGATGTATGTTTTGTGTTTATGCTTGATTTACGTTTGTGCTCGACCGAGGTTTATGGCCCGGGCGTGTGGGGAACGGTCCGGGTGCGCAGAGCAGGTGTGCGCTATAAGCGAGCGCGAGGCCGCGGTCGGGGCCAGGTGCTCGCGGCGTGAACGATCCCATCGCGAGCTGGGGTTCTGCCGTGCAGGTACTTCCGCGGAGGGTCTGTGTGTAAGGCCCGCCGTGTAGTCGGCTTTGCCTCCTAGTAGGGTTATCCGACTGAAGCTGTCGTGGAGCATACGCGCTTGTACCATGGCGCGAGTCCTCGCCCGTATCTTCCTCGTGTTCGTCACGAGCGGCCGGGTAGTGTTAGGTTGTTTCTAACTGTAGTAGCGTCTGAGTTTTTCAGCATTCCAAGGTCGAGCTAGTTTTTCGCCGAGAAGGTTCTCGAGGTAATACGCACCGTTTTCGGTTTTATCGTACACTCGGTACGGACCTTCCCAGTTTGGGGCTAGTTTGCCTTCGCGTGAATCTTTCATGTTCCTACGGAGCACTAAGTCTCCGACTTCGAAGGAGCGCTTGACGACTTTGGTGTCATGTCTTAACGCTATTTGTTGTTTCAATTTCGCTTCTCGCAGGGAGGATCCTGTTCGGATCTCCTCGACCATGTCGAGCTCTTCTCTCATGGCTTCGTCGTTGAGCTCTTCCTCTAGAGGTGACTCAGTCCGACGAGACGGTTCTCGGATCTCCACGGGGATCACGGCCTCTGTGCCATAGGTTAGCCTGAATGGTGTTTCGCCCGTGGTTGAATGCGGGGTCGTCCTGTATGCCCAGAGGACGCTGTGTAGCTCTTCGACCCAAGCTTTCTTCGCCTCGCCCAGCCTTCTCTTCAATCCACGGAGGATGACCCGGTTGGCGGCTTCGGCCTGTCCGTTGGTTTGGGGGTGCTCGACTGAAGTGAAGTGCTGCTTTGTCCCGAGTTTGGCCACGAATTCCTGGAATTTTCTGTCCGTGAACTGGGTGCCGTTGTCGGTTATTATCGCCTGTGGTACCCCGAATCGAGCGAGTATGTTCCTCTTGTAGAATCGGAGTACGTTTTGGGATGTGATTTTAGCGAGTGCTTCAGCCTCTATCCATTTTGTGAAGTAATCTACAGCGACCACCAGGTATTTGTTTTGGTAGGAGCCGACCGGGAAAGGTCCGAGGAGGTCCATTCCCCACGTAGAGAAAGGCCAAGGTGAGGAGAGAGATTTGAGCTCGTTCGGGGGTGCCAGGTGCATGTCGGCGTGACGCTGGCATTTGTCGCATTTCTTGACGTACTCTTTGGCGTCCTGCTGCATGGTCGGCCAATAATAGCCGGCTCTGAGGGCTTTCCTAGCTAGTGATCGTCCACCGAGGTGCTGGCCGTTGATTCCATCATGGAGTTCCTGGAGTACCTCTAATGCTTGCGAGGCGTCGATGCATTTAAGGAGGGGGATGGAGAAACCTCGTCGGTATAGCTTGCTTTCGAAGATAGTGTATGAGCACGCTCGTCTCTTAATTGTTGAGGCTTCTTTCGCGTCGGCGGGGAGCTCGTCTTTTGTGAGGAAGTTGTACACTGGGGTCATCCGGCATTGGTCGTCCCCGATGGCGAATATCTGTGGAGCTCGCGCGTTTTCGCCCACACTTGGCCTGGGCAGAATTTCTTGGATAACGGATTTGTTTCCCCCTTTCTTTCTCGTGCTCGCAAGTTTGGACATTATGTCGGCGCGCGAATTGTGTTCTCGGGGAATATGCTCAACTTCCGCTTTGGCGAATTTTTTCATCTTATCTTTGACGAGCGTGAGATATTCGGCGAGTACGTCGTTTTTGGCTTGGTACTCGCCGCTGATATGAGATGCGACGAGTTGGGAATCAGTGTAGATCTTGACCTCTCGTGCTCCTATGTCCTCTGCGAGTCGCAGCCCAGCGAGGAGGGCTTCATACTCGGCCTGGTTGTTTGACGTGTTGAAGGAGAGGACTAAGGATACTTCTATGATAAGACCCTCGCCGTTTTCCAAGATAATGCCAGCCCCGCTGCCCGAGCTGCTTGAGGCGCCATCTACGTAGATGGTCCACTTGTCTTTAGTTGCGTAGGGTGAGTCGGTGATAGAAGTCATTTCGGCTACGAAGTCCGCCAGCGCCTGAGCTTTTAACGCCTTCCTGCTCTCATACTGTACGTCGAATTCCGAAAGCTCGAGGGACCATCTTAACATTCTGCCGGCCATGTCTGGTCGGCTGAGGAGTTGTTTGATGGGTTGATCCGTCCGAACGAAGATTGTGTGAGCGAGGAAGTAGTATCGTAGCCTCCTGGCCGCTATTACTAGGGCCATGGCGACTTTCTCGATCTGTTGGTATCGTACCTCGGGTCCCTGTAGGGCCTTGCTGGTAAAATACACAGGTTTTTGCCCGTCTACGGTTTCTCGGATCAAAGCCGCGCTGACTGCCTCGTTTGAGACGGCCAGGTAAAGGTACAGAGGTTCGTTGTCGTCGGGTCGAGAAAGGACGGGCGGCGAGGAAAGTACTTGTTTGAGGTGTGCTAGTGCTTGCTCGCACTCTTCGGACCACTCAAAGGCTGCTTCTTTGCGTAGCAGTTTAAAGAAAGGGAGGGCGTGCTGGGCGGATTTCGCGACGAAACGTGATAGCGCAGTGAGCATCCCGTTTAATACTTGGATGGATTTTTTATTGTTGGGAGTAGGGAGCTCGGAGAATGCTCGACATTTATCCGGGTTGGCTTCTATTCCCCGTTCGGTCAGATAGAAACCGAGGAATTTTCCTGCTCGGACGCCGAATGTGCATTTCTCCGGGTTGAAGCGCATCTTGCAGGATCTGGCCCGCTCGAATACGCGCTCGAGATGGGAGGTGTGGTCGGTGTCCCCTCGAGACTTGACGATCATATCGTCCATGTATACCTCGAGGGTGTCGCCGATCTCCCCTTGGAACACTTTGTTCATCATCCGTTGATACGTGGAGCCCGCGTTTTTGAGACCGAAGGGCATTACGTTGTAGTAGTAATTGCCCGACTCGGTCATGAACGCCGTGTACTGCTTGTCGCTCCTCGCCATCGGGATCTGGTTGTAACCTGAATAAGCATCCATAAAAGATAATAATTTATAGCCGGCCGAGTTGTCGACCAGTCTATCAATGTTTGGTAACGGATAGGCGTCTTTTGGACATGCCCGGTTAACATCAGTATAATCAACACACATTCTCCATTTTCCATTAGATTTCTTAACAAGTACAACGTTTGAGAGCCAAGTTGAATACTTGGCCTCGGAAATAAAATTTGCCTCTAAGAGGTCTTTTACAGCTTTCTCGGCAGCCTCCGCTTTCTCGGGAGACTGCCGACGCCTACGTTGAACTACGGCCTTTGCGGCTGGATTGATGGAGAGGTGGTGGCAGGCGACCTCAGGGTCGAGTCCGGGCATTTCCGCGGCGCTCCAAGCGAACAGATCAGCATTGGCTCGAAGACAGGCTATGAGCTGCTTCCTCGGAAGGTCTGGGATCCCCTTGCCGATTTTCACTGCTTTGTCAGGGTTTTCGCCCAAGGGGACCAGCTCGAAATCTCCGTCCGGAACTGGTCGGAAGGGGTGAGGTGATTTGGATCTCGACTCTTCCCCAGTCTTCTGTTCTTCTTCTGCAAATCGGGCGTCCAGGTCGACCGAGCTGACGTTGGTTGTCTGATGCTGATCTTCTCGAGGATGCTTGTCTTCGGCTTTTGGCTTTTTGTTGGAGCTGGTCGGCGGAGCGATCAGTTCTAATCCTTTGACGGAAGCGTCGAAGATTCTTCTGGCTGCTTCAATATCGGCGTTGATGGTGGCCACTCGTCCGGTCCTCGTGTAGAACTTCATCTTCAGGTGGACTGTGGAGGGTACGGCGGTCAGTTCGGCCAGAGTGGGGCGCCCGATGATGCAGTTGTATAGGGTTTTGCAGTCGATCACCAAGAACCTAGTTTTGACTTGCCTGGAAGCCTCCCCTTCTCCGAAAGTGACAATCAGCTCGACGTAGCCCCATGGTTTAGTGGTAGCTCCGTTGAAGCCTTGAAGGTCTGAACCCACGTAGGGAGTGAGGTGTGAGTCGTCCAGCTGGAGTGTCTGGAAGAGATGGGAGTACATGATGTCGACCGAGCTGCCTTCATCGACTAGGACCCGTCGAACATCGAAGTTCGCCATTCTTGCTCGGACGAGCAGAGGAATCGTGGCGTTTGGAGCTCCGCCGGGTAGCTCTTCCAGGTAGAAGGTGATTGGTTCAGATTTCCCTCGGAACTTTCTCAGTGTGGGGCCGAGGTCCGCGTTGGCACTGAGCAGCTCATCGAACTTTCTCTTCACGGAACTGATGGTGAGAGAGCCCGGATCTCCGCCGTTGGAGACGACCATGGCGAATGGGAATCCTTCCCATTTGCTGAGTGCAGCAGGTGCCCCGACCGATGGTATGAAATCTTCAGGTCGGGTTATTGACAGGGCTACCTGTAGGGGCCTGTTGTCCGGCGAATTCCCTTCGTCAGAGTTTCTGTGGTCGTCCCTTCGAGATGGTTCCCCTTTCTGTGTGTATTTTGAAAGGCGACCTTCCTTGATCAGTGTTTCAATAGCGTCCTTGAGGTGAATGCAATCCTCGGTCATGTGTCCATGGCTCCTGTGGTATTTGCAGTACTTGGACTTGTCGGTTCCTGGCCTCGCGGGGTTTGACTTCGGGGGTCTGATGTTCGACTTTTTGAAGTCAGTGTTTTGGCATTCGGCTAGGATCCTTTCCCGTGAGGCGTTCAGCGGGGTATATTCGTTGAAACGACCAGAAGGTCCCCGGCGTTCTTTGATGTCGAGAGACCTGTCGTCCTTCCTTCTCTCGTGCCCGCGCCTCGAAGCTGAGGGCTCATGGTTGGAACTGCGAGCGGCATCGTTGTCCCGTGACGCTCTCGTGGTCGCAGCCTCTGCTTCCTCATATCTGATGAAGGCCTGAGCCTTGCGAAGGAGGGCGTTCATGGAGTGGACCTCCTCAATCTTGATGGCTTTTTTGAAGTCGCTTCCGGGGAGGAGCCCTCGTTCGAGTAGGTACCTTTTCATGTAGTCCGCGGTCTGCACTTGGACAGCTTCTTTGTTGAACCTGTCGAGGTAGTCTCTCAAAGATTCGTTGGTACCTTGGATTACTGCCTCAAGGTTTGCTTCTGACTTCGGTTGCCGACGAGACGCGGTGAAGTGGCTTAGGAAAAGATCCTTCAGTTCGGTCCAGGAGTGGATGGAGTTAGGGGGCAGATTCCTGTACCAATTCATCGCGCCTTTCCTTAGTGTGGTCGGAAAGATGCGGCATTTGATGGATCCACGTACCACGTGGTAGTCCATGACAGCTTCGATGCTCCTTATATGGTCATCGGGGTCGGTGGTCCCGTCATAGTGGTCCAAGGCTGGTGGTTTTTCCATCCCCCGGGGAAGACGAACACGCCGGATTTGCTCGGACAAAGGACTGCGGAAATCCTCTTCGTCACTGGGTTCAGGGGAGTTTGAATGTCTGCCCCGCTGGGGCTTAGTGCGTGGTTTGCCCGAGATTTTGCGGTTGTCCTTTGGAGAATGCTCGCGGACTTTCTGCACGGCTTTGGAGGGGCCTTGGCGCTCCTGCTCGGGTGAGAGATCTTTGGCTTCAGTGGTTTCAGGTTTCTGATTCTTCCGCGTCTTCCGAGGAGGAGAGCGGGAATGAGACCGCTGGCGCCGGTTTCTCCTCGAGGGGGAGCGAGACCTAGATGGACTGCGCTTGCGACTTCTCCTCGGGGGAGACCGCGAAGAGGAATAGGAACGTGACCGATGGCGCCTCCGCTGGGGGGAGCGATATCGTCGCCTCCTTTCCAGGTCGTGGATGTGATCGCCCTGTTGGCGGATGAGGCGGTTGGTCTTCTGCAGCTCTTTGAGTAGGAGAATGGCAGTCGGATCAGCGCCCTCGGGAATGTTGATCTGTTCCTCCCCGTCTGGGCTACGGCTTCTTCGTCTGTCAGAGGTGTGGGTGAACGAGGAAGCGTGTTGCCCGTCTCGGGTATCAGTTTCATTCACCACTTGGAGCTGGTCTGGTTCAGTCTGGGGCCGGGTCTGCCCGTCTTCGCCGTTCTGAACCTGTCCTTCAGGACGGGTTTGTTCGACGTTCTGGACTTGTTGAAGGCCGTGGACATGTTGAATATGCTGAGTCTGTTGCCTCTGTCCGGTAAAAGCACGTTCCTGCCGGCGGCGGTTTGTCAGTTCGCGGCTGGAATCTTCAATCAGTTGTTCCAGGACAAAGGGATCAGGACTGGGTGTGTTGTTGTTGGCCATGACGATGGTGAAAGGTTATGCTTTGATCTTTGTTAAAGAAGGGGGAGCAAGGTTCCCACAGACGGCGCCACTGATCGTACCTGATCAGAAGAATCGTCAAGGCGTAATGTCTGGCTTGAAGAGCAAGATGGGGGGGGGGGTACCTGCAAGGTTCTCCGATGCTTAAGTCAGTAGCTATCAGAGAATGAGGTTTAGAGTTGAGAATAGAATACCTGACCCTCTAGTGAAAGAGGGTATTTATAGCCCCCAGCGCTGGGCCAAGGTTCCCTAATTGGGCCAAATCCAACTGGAGGCCCACGTGCTAGGGAACTGCCAGAACGTCCCATGCTAGGGCTGAGTCAGCAGGAGACTCACGTTCTGGATGCACATAGCGTAGGGTTCGGAGATGGTTGACCGAATCCTTCGCTGGGACATGACGCGTGATCTTCGTGCGTGGATAACTCCTTGACGGTTATCTAGTACGCAGGCCCAAAAGTTTGGGCCTGCTCGGCCAGGGTCCTCGCGACTGGCAGCTCCTATCTGTTCAGTAATTGGGCCCAAGGGAAGTGGGCCTGCTCGGCTGGTAATCAAGGGTTGGGCCTGCTCGGCCCAGACCAGAACACTTTTTTTTTTAAATTTTAGGGTTTCCGGTATTTTCGCACACCGGTTCGGGCATATATCTGATAAATCGATTCCGGAAAGGGTCTGAAAAATCGTTTTTGGAAAAACAGAAGAATATGTCTGAATAATGTTTGCCTTGGCAATTTCGGTTATTCACTAAAGCACAATTTATTGATGAAAAACGGAGGCAAGGTTACAAGAGGCGGTAAGCGAAACTGATACGTTGCATTAAAAAAAATATACAGATTATACTAAACTTGCGACGTTGCCGAGCCACGATTAGGGCATCTTTTGATATTGTGCCCCACCTGACGGCAAATGCTGCATTTTCGTTCCATTTTGTCGCGGACGTCCATTTCGGTTCTAATTCGTGTACTATTGGGACGCCCCTTTTTCTTTCGCCGCATTGCGTCGTTGTGCCAAACTACCTCTCCATCATACTCAGGCCAGTAATCCTCCTTGGCCACCACAGGAAACGCAACACTGTAAACTCTGAGCAATGTCTGAGTCTTGTAAATCGGAGACAGTAGTGATATAGCGTCGCGGTGGGCATACGCACATGCAGCTATGACGTGTGAGCAAGGCATACGAAAAGCTTGAAACCTTCCACAGTCGCACCAATCTTCGTCAAGCAGAACCCTATATTGTTGCCTTGGCAGCCCTTCATTGTGGTCAATTGTCTCGCGCACACTGAACGTGCGATTGAATCGGTCGAAAGAAGTCACCTGATGAGTGTTCGCTTTTGCCGATTGAATCGTGCGATGTAATCGATGTTTAGTTCTTAAATTATATTTTAATCGATGTTACAATTTTGATTTTCGTTTCCTGCATTACATTTATAAGGCAAAAAAAATATTTTTCAAATTTAATTCTGTAAATATCGTAACAAATAAAATAAAAAAAATATTTAAGTTTAATATATTCAACTAAAATGAAATAAAAAAAATTGAAAAAAAAAATTAAAAAAAAAAAGCCCTAGAACTAAGGCGCCAAATGGTTTGGCTTCTAGGGCAAAAACCCTAGACTTATGCGCCATTCCATTTGGCGCAAACCTTTAGGATTTTAGGGCATGCCATTTCATTTGGCGCATGCTCCTACAATTTACACTAATACGCCATTTCGTTTGGCGCATTCAGTATACTGATATCCCAAACCTAGACAGTTTGGTAAATACCCTGAAAACATGGTTTTTTTCGTATTTTTTTTAACAAACCTGGTTATTTAAATTTTTTTTTCCGGAAGATAGTAGGTGATGGCTATCCTGATTATTAAACATTCGTATATGTTTGGTAACGCGTTTTTTTTTTTAGAAAAATCACATCTGCAGTGGCATTTTGGTAGTTATTTGGGACCTTTGACGCAAATACTACACATAGTAGCTTCTCTAAAATCAAATCTGCGGCAAATCCAACACTCCACCAAACATACGCGTAAATATCTTATTCAAATTGAACGTGTTGCTTGTCTTAGTCACTTCTTGATTTTTGTCTCTTACTTGGTTGTGTTCAGTGTTCTTTGAATTTATTTTCAAGTCAAACTTTATTTGAGGAGAAACAAATATCATGCCTGAGGGAATTGAATATTTTTTTTCGTAAGCAAGATATAATATAAGGAGAACTAAGAGTTCTTAAAATCTGTTACACAAGATAACGAGATAAAACTCGACAAAAGAAATTACAAACCAATTGAGCCTACGATAAAAAAAACAACGGTTCCTTACAAAAATCGTAGAAATTGCAATTGGGATGAGTAATCTCCCCTATGAAAGATCATCTTCACACCAACGCCTTAATAGACCAAACCGTATTAAGAACGCTCCATGAATCTTTCCGAAAAATAATACCGTTTCTAACAATCTAAATGCTCCACGTTATAGCCAACCAAATACAATTGAATATTGCTAAGCTCATGTTTTGTAGAATTTAAAAAGAGTATTTTTCTTCCACTTTATCTTACTATATGATTATGATTTTAAATCAAACTTATTATTGTTTAATCCTTATAATTGCAGAACTGATCCAAATTTATCATGAATAGAAAACATACGCAGAGTTTTGGATACCTAAGGCAAGATTCAAAGTTTAACTATTTTTTAAGTAGTTTAATGATTAGATTTACATACTATTTAAATATAAAAAGAAAAGTAAAAACAAGATCGTGCATTTAAACTCATATGATTGTATATATGATTTTGCAGTTAACACTTAAGTTGTATTAATTAAAACTCTATTGTGCAATGTGCAAGGATTAAAGATGTCATCCTTTTTTTAGAGGGTGTGTTTGGATTGATGGTAGATATAATTGAATTTGTTAGAATTGATTTTTATAAAATTGAATTTAGACAAATTTATTATATTTAGATATATTTGTATAAAATTGAGTTCAACAATAATTTTCAGTGTAAAAAATCAATCAGAATTAATTCTAGAGGAAAAACCTACAAATCTTAGCTTCAAATAAAATAAATTTTAGAGATAGAATCAATTATACTTTTAAAAAATTAAACATGTCAAAACCACCCTGAATTAATTCTACACCGATCTATAGAACTGATTCTGGTCTTCCAAAAAGTCAATTAAAACATGCTATAATGCTATAATGTATAATATAAATATTACTATTATATAGTTAATCAAATAAATAAGTAAATATTATTTAATCATAAGAAGTGGCGCAGCCATGCAAAAGTAAAGCATGAGAATTTTGAAAAGGAGAATGGGAAGAACACTACTGGACAGCTAGTGGCAGTACTGTTGAATCTTTTCGGGTTCCCTTATTGTTGTATTTTTTGTTTACCAAATTGATTAGATATTTTTGTTAACATGATTCAAAGAAATAAGGAAGAAAATAAATTATCATATTGAATTAAATTGGTTTGATACAAGTGACTTACTAATATTCAAAAATCAGCACTACAGTCTACAGTAAATAATACATTTAACAAAAAATTATCTCAACCATCGAACCATCGAACAACTGACGTGTAAACATTTTAATTTTAATTTTTTTATCTGTATCTTATATTTGACGTTTATTTTGATCTCTTAACTTAAAAAACTATTTCAGTCCTTCAACTTTTCAAATCGTATCACGTTAATTCTTCCGAGGAGACCGATTCTGTATTGTATAGTAGTAGTCAATAAGATTATCGAACTAGCCAAAAGATGAAAGGATCAACGCCTTCTGATCAAAGTAGACTTTGAAAAGGCGTACGATTGCATAGAGTGGGAATATTTAGGATACGTGTTGTTACGTATGGAATTTGGAATAAAATGGATCAAATGGATGCATGCATGCATATTTAATAATCATAAACCGGTCTTGGTAAATGGGAGTCCAACTGGGGAGTTTCAAGTTGAACGCGGTTTGGGACAAGGTAATCTATTAGCGCCATTCTTATTCCTAATTGTGGCTTAAGGTTTGGTGGGGTTAGCTCAAAAGACTAGCCTAACTGGTGATCTTGTTGGATATAAGATTTCGGAGGGGTTGAATTTTTACATTCTTTAGATTGTCAATGATACATTTTTATTGGGAGAAGGCTCAACGGGAAACTTGTGGAGTATCAAAAACCATTTTGAGAAGCTTTTCTTCTAAAGCAAGCTCTATGGGATACACTTACAAGAAAGGTTTATGGAAGCATCATCAACCTTCCTCTCTTATTGTACACAAGCAATACCATTCAAATTTCTTGGTGTCCCAGTTGGTGCAAACCTGAGAAGGTGTGAAACTTGAAGGTCGACGGTGGAAAACATGGAAAAGAGATTAGCATCATTGAGGGGTAGACAACTGTCAGTAGGTGGGAGAGTGACACTCATTAATTCAGTCTTTAGCAGTATTTCGTTTTATTATTTATCATTCTACAAAGCTCAAAAACAAATTATGCACACCTTAAAAAGTATCCAAAGAAACTTCTTTTAAGGGGGGTGTTTGAATAATCGGGAGATGTGTTGGGTCAAGTGGAAAAGTATCTACAAAAGAAAGGAAGAAGGCGGGCTCAGAATTAAATATTTGGAGGCGTTCAATCTAACTTTATTGAATAAGTGAAAATGGCGATTTCTTAATGACAAACACTACTTCAAAACGCGCATACAACAATGCCCAAGTCACCACGGTTCTTCCAAACACCATGGTGACATCTCTAAGCTCAGGCGCTAACATTTTTTTTATTTTTTTAATTAAAAATTGTTAGGATATAATAATTGTTAATGACTTCACCGTGGTGATACAATCTGGCTTTCATGGGTTCAAACTTCAATGCCATCAAATATTTATTCCTTTAACGTAAAGGCGCGCATTTTCTTTTTTACCTTAAGTTTTCACTACGGTTGTTTCTTGCAACCGTTGTGAAACACCTTTCACTTTATAAAAACATAAAAGACAATTTATTTGGTTCATCACACAAAAGGGTGTCCTAGCTAATGAGACGACGACGATAGCAAAATCTCTCTCTTTGTGGTAATGGTACTATTTTCTAAAAGTTCTTTGCTAGGATTTCTTTTTTAACATAATAATATAATGACATTGTGATGTGTATTGGGTTGTTCTTATTCGAATTTTGTGACAATAACTTTGTGTAGTTACAAATTCATTATTGGGTTGTTTTAGGTTTTAATGTTGTTAAAAGAAGTAAATGAAAACAGACACCAAGAGACAAGACATGCCAAGAGAACAAGGTATTTTGAATGTTTATATTCTTATAAATCTATATTGTTTATGTTTTAGATTTTTTATATGAAGCATTTCCTTGATTTTCATTTTCTTGCAACTGTGTTTTGGTTTTATTCATATTTAGTAGCATAGGTTGAAAGCTGATTGATTAATCATACAAGAAACCTTAATCATATAATAAAGCCCTGGATTAGATGTAACATTAAGCTGACAATTAGAAACCCTAGAATAAAATTTTCAATAAATAAACTTACAAAAAGGTCATTTTTTAATAATAATCATATCTAAATTCTTTGGCAGAGAGAAAGTTTGACCAAGTATAATCTGCTTCATCATCATCAAAATCAATGATGACTAGCCTTTTCACCCTTCTTCTTCTTGATCTCCTCTTCCTAAGGGCTCTCATATGTCTCAAAGGTTCGGTAGCATGACCTATTTCAACGACTTGAAGCTCTACAATCACAAAATCTTTTGTTTTCTCAGCATTGGATGAATTACTCATTTTCTCTTTTGATTCTTCCTCTTCTCTAATTTCTTTGGAATGAAGTTTCAGCAGAAGTACTCATTTTGATTATTCCTCTTCTCTGATTTCTTTGGATGAAATTCTTTTTGTATTTTGGTTCAAAGAGGTTTTCAGCTTTTATATTGGTTCTTGTGATTCTTTCTCTTCTGTGATCTTTGAAAGTCTAAAATCCAAAATATTTCACGCATGTCAAGTTTCCTTCTAATTATTGAGTCTTTAATTCTCCATGTTTTCTTCTCTTGGAAGTTGGAAAAATCTTCTGGATGACTAGCTACCTCGAACTGTAGAATAATTGAATCTCTTTGTCTTTTCAAATTTCTCTTTCCCTTCTTTGATATTCCTTCCACTCCTTCTTATGTATAATTTGATGTAATGATGTGTGTATTGTAGGTTGTTTGGTTTCTAATGGAATTGTGTCATTGATGTAGTAAAAGTTTTGATATTCAATTCACAAATGGGTGTAATACATGTTACTTTTAATTCTCTAATATGATTAAAATAGATACATGTTAAAATATGGGAAAAATTTTAATAGCAGAGAATTCCATTTTTAAAACAATAGATATTTTGACAACGGTTATAAAAATAAACTGTTGTTGTATATTGAATGCTGACCGGAATAATATAAATTTGAAACTGTCGCCGCTGAGAATCGAACCTGGGACCTTTAGGTGTATCACAATGATTGAGTTAACTAACCGTTGTGATATTGTGCGCGTTTTCCAGTTTACTATAACGGTCCCAGGACCATGAATGTAAGAAACACATTTACAATAACACTCTTCATAACAACGCCAAAACCTGCGTGATTATATATCTTTTTCAACCGTTGTTAAATGTATTTTTCGTAGTAGTGAAAGAAGCCACATGGCACGATTAATCCCGTTCCGGTATGGCCCCTTAGCTCTAAAATCTCAAATAGAACTGAAATGATCACTGGCTGTAAAAATTCATTGTGGTGAAGTGATATAATGCAATCCAGTTATAGGATTGATGCAAAAATTTGTAGTTTGCTAGTAATCTATCATGTAAGATTGGAAATGGTGATTCGGTAAGATTCTAGATTGATATCTGGATAGGGACAAAACCACTAAAAAATATTCCCTTCTATATTTGCTATATCAATAAAGAATAAGGGTCGGGTTTCTAAAATAGACTATTGGGATGAGCCTTGGATTTGGTTGAATGACTTAAATTGCTAGCCATCAGAAAATGTTGCAACATAAATTAGAGAAATTCTACTACTATTGTCGAATCACTACTACAAATAACGCATCTAACGTCGAACGTGAAATGAATTTTATTTTGACAATAGAAGCGAGGTAAATAAGGTCGTCATAAAAAGTATAGCCTTATCACCTCGGTGTTTAAAACACTAAGGTAAAATTTTATTAGCGTATGAGTTCGAACCCCATTTTCTGCACTTTTATTATTTATAAAAACTAGCGCCTTTTTTATCTTGGTTTATCAAGAAAATCGAGGGGTCATTAGTTTATTTTCAAAAAAAAAACTCATTACAGTATTTACCCATAGTATTATATTTTTGGGTTAATGAACTTTTTGGTCCCTCTAAATATTGCAGATTTTGTTTTTAGTCCCTCCAAAATTTTCCTTTAAGAAATCGTCCCTTCAAAAATTTTCGTCTAAACTATTGGTCCCTAACGTCAAATTTGCTAGAAATTAGCTACGACTTTAGCCACCGATTAGCTACGAAATTTGACGTTAGGGACCAATAGTTCGGAAGAAAAATTTTGAAGGGACGATTTCTTAAAGGAAAATTTTGGAGGGACTAAAAACAAAATCTGCAATATTTAAAGGGACGAAAAAGTTCATTAACCCTATATTTTTTAATAAAACTCATTACAGTGTTTACGTAGAATATCACATTAAATGTCCATGAAGATTATATGTTGGATCTTCAATTCCTTGATATTCTGGGCAAAATATGGGAAACTCTTTTCTCAAAACCAAAAAAATGGTTAGGTAAATTAATTTCCAAAATATATTTTAGATCTTCAAAGATCTTCAAATCATATAATTTTAGGGCAGATCAAATGCAGGGTGCAAGGATGTGTTCAATCGCTTTTGCATGCATTTGTTTTTTATATGAACAAAAAAAAGGTTAGTCATAAAAAGGGTTAGATAAATAAATAATTTTTTTGTTCAAATAAATATTTAAGAACATAAACCTTAAACCCAAATAATTTTCTGCTCTTGCAATCCATTATAGAGAACTCTTCATGACAAACATTCTTGCAAACCTTAAACTCTTCATGATGATACTTGCTTGAGAGACACAATTCTTGATATTCAGAATGCAATCCATGATAGAGAACTTCTTTATAATTGATAATATGAAAATGTATCGTATATTTTGACTCGGTTCACATGCTATTTAGTATCTTTTACTTATTTTGCTTAGTATTATGTTGTATCATATTTATGTTTCAAGTATTTGTCGAATAAGAGCGTTCGTGCGAGAAAATTGAGAAAAGAAGCAGAAGAGAAGAAGAAAGTGCATAAAAATGGTATTTTTGGTGCACGGCGTTCGCTATTACCCTAATGGCGTCTGCCATGTACCCATTCCACGTCATTTAATAAATGGCCAAATTGCGTTCGCCGTATTTTAAAATAGAGGAATAAGTATCACGGCAGACGTTATTACCCTATTTAGTATATTTTACTTATTTTGCTTAGTATTATGTTGTATCATATTTATGTTTCAGGTATTTGTCGAATAAGAGCGCTCGTGCGAGGAAATTGAAAAAAGAAGCAGAAGAGAAGAAGAAAGTGCAGAAAAATGGTATTTTTGGTGCACGACGTTCGCTATTACCCTAATGGCGTCCGCCATGTACCCATTCCACGTCATTTAATAAATGACCAAATTGCGTTCGCCGTATTTTAAAATAGAGGAATAAGTATCAAAATAATGCATGTCTTCTACTTGAGTGAAATCCTTAGCCACTAGCCTAACTTTGTATCTTTCAATGGAACCATTACATTTTTGTTTAATTTTGAAAAGACATATACTTTTGATGGAACTTTTTTCTTGTGGAAATTCATTTATAGTCTAAGTATATTGAGATTGAAAGCTTCAATTTTAAAATTCATGGCTTTAATACAATCCTTTAACTTACCGGTTTGCTTATATTTATATAGTTCCATGAAGGTGTTTATAGAAGAAACACATTAATGAGAGGAATAAAGTGTTTTTATAAGATAAAACACATGAAATGGGACATAAAGGAGCAATATTATTTTTTTTATAGAAAACAATCTCATTCGTTAGATGAAAAAGAGAGAGTACAAACATAGAGAAAGAAAATGTGTTAGGGCATTTTCCATCCACACATTGACAACATCACTAATAATTAAGACTAACAAGCTATGGACATTAAAAAGCTTTGAGAGGATAGAAACCAAAAGGAAGGTACCACACCAAAACTTTAATCCAATCAACCAAGCAAAGTTCTTCCACAAGAGACATGTGACTTTTGGAACTCCAATCTTTAAATCCATTCAATTACGGATCATATCTTTAGCTTTGACACTAGCTTTATCACGCTCAAATCGATTATTCAAGTTCACAATATTGATTAATCTCACAACTTGTGAATGAAACAATTGTTGACTGAAAAGAGGAGTTTATTTGCCACATCCCTAGTAATATTCTTACTCCAAAACACATTTCCTTCGTCCAAGCTTCTTTGAGGCATTTCATCAAATACCTTGAGCACAAACTTAAAACAACATAAGCCTAATAACAACACACCCAACAAAACAAACCGAACAAGAAAAAATAGAACCCACAACAAAAAAATTACAATAAAATAAACTATTACATGAACACACACACATAAAATCCGGGCTTCCTTATCTATCGGTGGTGGCGGCTATGATGGAGGTCGTTTTCCATGTCGATACCAATCTAGGCCATTGGTTGGTGGAGGTGATTTTGGAGTTGCAAATGATTGATGGTTGATGGTAGAGAGGAGGAGGAGCTCGATGGAGGTTGGAGAAAGAAGCATGTATGGATCTAACATGAGTGAGGGTTTCAAAGGAATGAAAAGAGAGGAGGGGAAACTTACAATGGGAGGGGAACCTCCATTGAGGAGGAGGTGACCACCATAATGGTGGTGAATAGCTTCCATGAAGGAGGAGGGGCCCCTACAAGAGGGGAGGTGACACCCATCAAAAGAAGGGAACATGGGGAACCCTAAGTTTAGAGAGAGGGGAGAGCTTCTCTCTATAAACATTTTCTTATCTTTAATTTTCTTTTTAATAAAGGAGCAATATTATTATATTAAAATGTCATGTTAGATTTTATAATAGGCAAAGTAGAAGTGTGAGAAGAGTGGGTGAGGATCCTGATCTAGTGATGTTTTTACTCGAGGAAGTCCACTAGCAATCTCACCCATTCACTTTTTTAATAAATGATTTAATTACCACACTACACAAAAATCCATTGGCTCATATTTCACTCAACTTAATTTTCATGGGAGAGAATCTCTTCTCGAGAAGAGTCTTTGTGCTCATTAGGAGTGGGTTGCGACGTTCAGATAATGTAAAAGAAGGTACATCTTTAGATTTAGTACTAGTATAAGGTCTGTGCGTCCGCACGAGTAAATCAAATCATAAGATGAATTATTTAAGATTCACAAAACATAATATAGATGAAATGATTTATATATAGTAGGTATGTAAAAAAACATAGAAATGCATTAAACATACATGTTTCTCAATGAGTTTGGTGAAGAAGTGTTCGGCTTCAACCACACCTGCAAGATCAAAAACTTAACAGAGCAGCATAACCAACATCATGGAGTTGGAAATATATAATACTGACAAATAATAGCCCTCCAGATTTCTACTCATGAGCAACAAATTAATTCATAAAAAAAATTAATAATCAACAGTTAGGTGCTATGACTTATTTTCTTTGTTAAACCTGATTAGAAGCTTTGTATTCTATCTCCCCAAGATGTTTGTTAGTCCTATATCATTCCTGCAATAGTTAATGCAATCAATTTCATTCCAAATCCCATGATAACAACACATAGAAATAGTACATAGAAATGGTAATATAAGTAAACATACCAAATCTTCATCAACCTGCGGCGGTGTTTACGATCTTACGGTTGCTCCACACACGCTGCAATGGCAACCCATTCAAAATCAACATTAATATTTTCAGAACATCAAATCAACAAAAACAGTGAAATCATAAAATAGTATCCATAAACAAATCTCATTCAACTTAGAACTTGTTGAAAATCAGAAGAACAAAAGAAAAATAGAAGAAATGTGGATCTAAGTTAAAAACTGAAGAGTTAGTTTGATTTTGAAGATGAAAGGTGGATCTAAGTAAAAACCAGAAGAAAAATAGAACCCATTGGAAAAGCCATACTCAAACGCGGGTTAACTACCACCACGTGCAAATTGCGTCAAATGCTCCACTCGTCCCTCCGCTGTTAGCACAAATCAAAACCCAAATATTCAATAATTTGCAAAAAAAATTAGGGGAAAAAATCCTAAAAAAACCCAATCAAATTCAAACTACATAAATCTAAACAAATGTCTCAAACAAAACCTTAAAATTTGGCTGAAACAACAATGAAACAGCTAAAAAACAATGAAGATGGGAGAAATCAACAAAAAAATGAAAATGGAGTATCGGACAAACCTAAGACAAGGTAAGTGAAACGGCTGAAAAACCCTTCGTGCGAGAGAGAAGATGGCAGAAAACGATAGCTTACCAGAGGCGCAAGGATGATGATTTCGAGGTGCAACGATGATAATTTCCGGACGAGGAACCCGGGGTCGGGGGCTTTGGTTTTTCAATGCTGATAGAGAAGGAGAAAAAGGAAAAGTGAAGCACAGAGTTGAGAAATGAGACCGGTGTATACAAGTTGAAAGGGTGTATTGGTTTTGAAAGGTTGGAGGGAAAAAACTAATGGATAATAGAAATGTTAAGAAAGGAATAATAAGAAAAATGAGAAAAGGGCGCCATTTGGAAGAATGGAGTAATGTCATTGATTGGAATAAATTTTTAATTTAGCAAATTATAAAAAGAGCTTTGTAAGGGTAATTAATTTGTACATTAAGGGTAATGTAGGGAGTTTGATAGTATGTTATATTAATGTGCAGGTAGTTGATTACTATTATGATGCATTATGATGCGTAAATGACTGAAATTATCTATCTTGATATAATCAAAGAATATTGTATTATCAAAATAAATGTTGTAATCATGATTGACATGAGTTCATAATGTGTTAGAGTGAGGAAAAATAAATTGATAAAAAACAACATTTTTAGAAGTAAAGATGTTTCTTAAAAGTAAATTAAAAAAAAAAAAAAATTCTTTGAAGTCAATCTTGTATCCTAAAAAATTTATATTTTGTCTTATGATCAACATATCAAGTTTGGTTCTACCGTTAGTTAAAGTGAATCATAGTTTATAGAACCAAACAATTTGAGATCATTAAAAGTGGGGTGTTGTTTGTATAAAATTTTAAAAAGACTCAATATTGTGCAAAACAAAAATGCAAACTTTTAATTAAACGTTTGAACTCAAATGGCAAATGAGTCTTTGTAAAAGACGACATTTAAAAAATATCAAATTCGATTTTTTACAGAAATAACACTTAGTCAGTGTACGTATCTCCGTAGCACGAGGCAGATTAATCGATATACTATGTAGGTCGGAATCATGCGAAAGAAAAAAAAATCAAACTTTTTTAATAAGGAAGGTATTTTGAAGAAGAGCATATGACGAAAAACATTTGGATACATAAACATGAAAAAGTAAAGCCATAATTACACTGAGTAAGTGATTATGCTTCGTCTCAATCAGATAAGTTTGTTTCTACACAAGATGTTTAATAAATACAACCTCCGGTCATATTTATAAGAAAAAATTCTCTTTTTAAATATATTGAATAAATAATGTATTTAGATAACATATTATTTATTCAACTAGTAAAGGACCCGTGCGAACGCACGGGTCACACAAAGTCGATATAAATAATAAATAAATATATAATAATAGTTAATAAATATATATATAAAAGATACATAAATTAAAAATAAAAAATATTTTAAATTATAATTGTCATATAAATATTAATTTAATCTAATTAAAATTATATACTTTAGTAGAAAAAATAAATGAAATAATTAAGTAGTCATCTACCTGCGTTCACACGCATCATACAATATCGTTATAAATATATCCTGAGTAGTCATCTACCCGTGCGTTCGCACCACAATGTTATAAATAATAAATAAATATAATATATGTGATTATACTTATTTGATTTACCCGTGCGTTCGCACGGATTGCACAATGTTATAAATAATAAATAAATATCATATATGTATGTGATTATACTTATTTGATTTGGTAACAGGTACCAAACTTTTTTGTCCAAATTTTGTTTATTGTCATTCATACCCCTATCTTATTATAAGTATTTGAAATCTTTTTCACTTATTTTAAATAAAAATTTTAATATATTTAATAGATATATTTTTTCAAAAATATAGTTAGAGATTAATATGTACATATAAAAAAAGAAATAATTAAGTAGTAAATAAATATAATATAGTGATGAGAGAAGAGAGAAAATATTTATGATAAAACTTATTTTTGTTATATTGATTTTTTCGATTTTTACTTCTTTGTTACAATTTTTTTTATGATAAAAATCAAATAGTTATGATAACACTTATTTTTGTTATGCCTAATTTATAGGCTATTTTTTTATTCGTTATTTTATTCGTCAAGAAGAAGTATTTTGGATTGTAATTAATGTTGGTTAAAGAAAAAATTAAAATATTTAAAAGATTCAAATCAATTTGAATTAAGAAAATTAATGCTGCAATAATCATATTATTTTATAATATTAATTATTAATTATGATAAATTGTGATTTGTTTTTCATCAAGAGATTCATATATTTCCCTTATTTATCTCAACCACTTATTCTCTTTTTCTTTATTATTAATTATGATAAATTGTTTTTCCATCTTGCCTAGGAAGAGATTCATATATTTCCTGCCTAGGAGTATTATTAATTATTAATTAAATAATAGAGAAATTCTAAAGGTCGAGAATAGAGTTAATTATATATATAGTTAATAGGTAAGTATTAATACGCACGATTATGATAATAGGGGTTCGGAGAATTGAAAAACACTATTATCACATTATTAATATTTATTATTATTATTATATAGTATTACTGTTCATTTGTTGGTAAAAAATATATGAACTAATTATACGAAATTAGCCGTAAATTATAGCATCTTATTCTAACATGAATCATTGTCAAAAAATTAAAATTGCTCATTCATTTTTAGAATCGCTTCATATCCTTGTTTTGGTTTTTGTCTTGCTTCGTGGGGTAGCCGTTGTCTTCTACTAAAAAAAAGTTTTTCCAAAATGGTCTTGTGAATTTTGTATATTCACCTATTATTATTATTGCCTGTGTTTTTTTACCAAAAATAAATGTTTGTAATATTTTTTAATATAACTAATAATATTTTATCATAAAAATATTACTATAGTTTTTTGATAAATTAAAATTTCGATATCATTCAATTATTGTCTTTCCATTTTTTATTGTTCATGTCATGCAATTAATATTTTGATATTTTCATTCTATTATTGTTTTTTCTGGTAAACAATATAGGTATTTGTTATATGAATTGAATGATAAGCATTTAAATTAAGATTTTCCTTTCTTATAAATATCATTTTGTTTTTATTAAAATAAAAGGAACAAAGTATTCTCCAATTTTTTATGTGACGTATATAATTAGATATTCACCCTTTATTTATTATTTATTATTTTTAGTTATTTTTTAAAATTATAAGAATAAATAATATACCAATTTAAAACGGTTCTTTGGAATAACTTCTTAATGTTAATTTTGCAAGCAAAGTATAATTATTATATATTTATTAATTATTTTTTAATATGTTTTTTTAAATAAAAGGAATAAATTATTCTCCATTTATGTTTTTCAAGTTGTTGCAAAAGATTTTGAGTAACAACAATGTTTTTAAGCGTATATAATTAGATAGTAACCATTTATCTATTTTTTTTTACCATGGTTCCAAATTCGGTGGAGCTTATTCCTCCCTGTCTAATTAACAAATCTCCATCTATATTCAATTTAATTTTTTAATGTATATTTTGTGTAATAGTTACATATATTTAAATTTAAATTTTACTTTATTAGAGATAAGTGAATATAAATCTATAACTAACTTTGTTTTTTATAAAATCAATACACAATTTTAGTTTTGGATTATCTTACACAACTAATACAGTTGCTAAAGAAAATACACATCCATAAGACACTTTTCCGCCATTTTATAAATAAGATCTTTTAGACACGAAAATATTATAATAAAGTTTGCAATTGAACAATTACACTTATTTTGCTTTAATCCATATAAATGCATAAATTAAAGGTGTAATAAAATTAAATAGATAAAATTAAATTAATTTTTTTACAATTTTGTTTAATTGTGTGTCCAAATATTTTCACTTTAGGTCGTGGCTAAGAGAGTCTTACTCACTAAAAAAAATATTAGAACACATGCTCTACTCGCCTCTAGTTTGGAACTATCATAAAAAATCTCAAAATTAATAAAAATTATAAAATCAGTTTAATAATAAAAGAAAATCTCATCATTAATGAAAAATATAAAATCAATTTCATCCAAAATCATTACTATAAAGAGCACCTTCAATACAAATTAAAAAAATCAAGTTATTATATTCAGCCACTTTTGTTATTATGATGCATATATATTCTCCAATTTCTCTATCCCAGTTTTTAAACTGCTTTGCAGCAAATCAAACTCGTTTTTAAATCTGCTCTGCAGCAAATCAAACTCATTTTTTAACAGCAAGTGACTGACACTATAATTAGCAACCACTAACCTTTGAGAGAATAAAATCAACCAACCATATCAAAAAATTAAATTAATGATATGTGAAAATTATAAGAGATATATGTCCATGTGAACTATTACACTACATAGCTGCAAAGATATACAAATAATACGAAGACAAAAATGGTTTATTACTCTACATATTCTACCTAAATACACATAGCTCCAAAAATATACAAATAATATGAAGACAAAGATGGTTTATTACTCTACATATTCTACCTAAATACAAAAATAGCTTTTATATTTTATTGGCTTAAAATAGATCTAGGCAAATTTCCTTTAACCTTTTTAATGTTTCACCTGTTATTTCTGCTTCTGAATTTGCAGCATTACTCAAAGTTGATTTGCTTGTTCTTATATTTATTTTAAAAGCTTCTTTCACTTTTTCCATTGCTCCATTACTTTCTGCCATCACTGATGAACCTCATCTCCTATTCTGAAACATATAAAACAAAACTCATATATAAAAGAAAAAGAAAAGACATAGCAGTGGAATCTTTTGTAGTGATATCATATATATTATTGGATCCAAACTCGTTCAGTTCAAAGATACAAATGACTGTGAATTCATCAAAATAAACCTCTACATAATCAATGCTTGTACCATCGTCTAAGCCTCTTTACGTCCTCTTCTGTTGATGAGAGTCCACATAACGATTTTATCAAACATGCAGTGTGCATATACAGATCAAATAATGGAGCAACATAAAGTTCAAAGACTTGAGTAAATTCAACACAATAAAGAAACCAAACAAACAAATAAAGAAAAGCAAATATGTGAGAAAAAAGAGAGCAAAAATACTCATGGTAACCACCATATCAATCTCCAACATACATAACAAAACACTCATGAATCGGTATTAAAAAACTTCGACCACTACCAGTGGCATAACTTGAAAATTAAAACAAAATACTAAAGTGAATCAAAAACACACTAATATGAATTTTTTCTGATAACAGTGAATATGAATAAATTTAAAATTAGAGACATTATTACAACAAAAATGAAAGTCACATAAATTTTTACTCCTTGCAATGAATATGTATATACTATGTAAAAGTAAAACAGATTAACAATACTGAAAACAAAAATCTAAAATTGGAAAATGAAAACATTGAAATCAAAATTGGATAAAGAATTATGGGAAATCATGGAGGAAGAAATTTAAAGAGCTCTAACCGTATATATGCAAAAATCGAAAAATCAAAAACTAATCTGAATACTGATATATTGTAGTAGAAAGGTTTCAGAGAGAAAATTAGAATCGTAGATATGCAGAAAATTGATCTTCGTATTGGAATCAGAAGAAGAAATGGAGAGGTTGTAAGGAATTGAAATTGTTATGGTAAGAGAAAGATAAAGATGAAAATGGTGGTTTTTAAAAATGTTATAGATTCAAGACATTGAATGGTGGTATCACGCTTCACTTTTCCTTTCTCGATCTACTTCAACTAATATAAAAACAACCATAAAAATAATGGGGATGGGATATAGAGATGAAAAAGAAGAAAACTATGAGGGATGGAGATTAAAGGGGGATTTGATTGTGCAAGCATGCTGCAAATTTAAGAAGACGAAGATCGATATATGCAGTTGCAGATAATAAGAAAAACATGGAAAAAAAATTGATGGAAAACATTCAAGACGAACAGCAACAATATTGTAATGAAGGAATGGTTGAAGAAAATTTTGGACTTGGGTCGAAATCATATGCCATAATATATATAGATTAATGAGAGTATAATTTGAAGGGTTTTGAAGAATTCTAAGAGGTTGAAGAATGAAAATTGTTTTTTGCAGTTCCAATGTGGTTTATGAAAAAGCATGCTGCTCTTTGATTCTTTCCAAAGAGTGTTTGGGTGGCTAAAATAATGACTCTACAAATTCATTCTTTCCAAAGAGTGTTAGGGTGGCCGAAATAATGACCCTAATAATAATAGGGTAGTTTAAAATTAGGAATAATTAGGGGGATGCATTTACCGTTATGTCCCTGATTATCACCCTCAAATTGGTGATTAAAGGGATAATGATAGGATTTCATATGTATTCTACTTTATTATATTAAAAGTAGATGTATGTAAAAAAAGAATTTTTTCTTATAAATGAGACCAGAGGGAATAATATCTAACAACTCGTAAACATAAGTCATTAGACTTGTTTTTTTAACCACTTCACTAGAATGTTGATATTGAAATATTTAAACCACTTTATTTATAATTTTAATTAAGTTTGATGTAAGGGACAAGGGTGCTGTTACTCTTTAATAAATTAGATTTAATCATTTATAATATATATTTTGCATTTTAATTTAAGGTTGGTTGTTATTTAATAAACAATAAAAAAAATTTAAAGTAAAAAATAAAAACTATTAAAGCTTTGCAATAATTTAATTTGTATTTTAAAATTAAAATGTTGCAATAGTCCAAATGTTGCGTAATATACATAACGGTTGATAACTATGAAAATAAACATTTAAACCCAAAAATAAAATCCCTCATCGACAGATAGAATTGTAGCTTTTTTTTTTTGGAGGCGATTTAAAATATTGCAATATAATTGTGATGAATTTAATAGATTTATACAAACAGTGTAAAACAATATTATACGGTTGTTCAATACAAAAAAAAAAAATACAAATTCATCATATTATATCTATGAGTTTAATTGATATACACTGTCAGTGTAAATTTTTTTACACCATCGTTAGATCCTGAGCATCCAATTGTATTACTTTAAAAGAGGTTAAAATAAGAATCAAATCTTTTATACTTATCAATGGTTGTGATTGGCTGACAGTGTAAAAAATCTTTACACTGTCAATGCATGTCAATTAAATTCTATATCTATTTTAAAATACATGTGTGATTGACGGAATATACATCGCTTATAAATTTATTTTATAGGTAAGTTACACTCCATTTTCTCACTTGTGATTACCATGATGCAATTTCAAAAATTAAAAAAGACATTCCCGGTAATGATCCAATACTAGTAGTTAAACTATTTAAAGAAAAAACATTCTTTCCGTGTTAAAATATCTAATTCAACTATTTTTTTAAATACTATGTAGTCATTCCTACCAACAATCTTATTATTCAACTTGGATTAAAAGATCAATAATTGAATGATTAGCGTCCTAACCAAACGATTGTATAAATCTGCCATCAATAAATATTGTTAATCTCAACGTAATGTAATACAAAATTACAAGTGTTTTTTTTTAAAAGAAATTCTCAATACACCCTTTTTATTCTCTTAAGTAATTGGCGAAATTTCAATTTTGTCCACTGCTTCTGTAGATGCATATTCGAAAATACATTTTTTATGTTAAAAATTGAATTATTTAGGAGGTGCATTTACGAAAGTATTTTAAACTATTGAATGTTGGAAAAAATAACACTCACTTCTCCACAACTTAAAAACCTACATCATCAATATCATTTTTCACTCTGAAACTCCAACTTTTTGGTGCAACAAATCAAAAGGAGTAAGAGAATATTGAATTTCATGTAAATAATCATCTTCGTGCATTGCATTGCCCATATTATGCATCAATTTTCTGTCAAAAAAAAGTAACGTTGCTTCCGTAGGTACATCTACGAAACGTGTTGAAGATGGACATGTTCTGGAGGTGCATCTACGAAATGTGTATGTGCTGTTTTTTTTCAGTAGTCTTGTGATTTTGTGTTATTTGTGTTATTGTTTACAAATAGGTATATTGCACCCCAATATTATCTCAAAAGAATTAGTTCCTTTAGTCGATGTTTCTTCAAATGTTGAAGGGGTAGTCGTAAAGGCGGTAGATGTCGGCAGTGAATTTAATAACAAGCAAGAGTTTGATGATCAGGAAAGCATGCTCACATGGATTCGTAGGAATGCAACTAACCTTGGTTTTAATGTGGTAATAGGAAGATCAGATAATGGTACGGCAAGAAGAAACGCTTTCGTAACAATGTTGTGCGAAGGAAGCGGGAAATACCATACTCCTCTAAGGAAGTTTAAAAGAGACGACATTAGTACTAGAAAAAGCGAGTGTCCATTTAAAATTCGTGGTTATCTGTTGGCTAGCAAGAAGTGGAAATTTAGTGTTATTTGTGGGTTGCATAACCGTGATTTGTGCTCAAAATTACCAGGTCATCATAGTGTATGTCGGCACAAACCGGAAGAGAAGACATGTATTAGTGACATGTCCTTGAATCCTGTCCAACCGAAAAAATATACTTGCCACATTGAAACGGAAGGAACCCGACAACGTATCAAATATAAGGCAAGTGTATAACATCCGGTACCGCAATAATAAGGCGAATAAAGGAGATAGAAGTGAGATGCAACAATTGTTGAAATTGTAGGATGATAACAAATACGTTTCATGGTACCGAACTCGCGATGATGGAGTTACGATCCAAGACATTTTTTGGACTCATCCAGATTTGATAAAGTTGTTCAACACGTTTTCAACATTGCTCATTCTCGATTCTACCTACAAGACCAACAAGTATAAACTTCTATTATTTGAGATAGTGGATGTTACATCCATCGAGAAGACATACGCGGTTGGTTTTGCTTTTTTGGAATGCGAAATAGAGGATAACTTTACATGGTCATTAGAGGTGTGTCGGTCACTTTTGAAGGAACAAGTCGAGATGCCTAAGGCAATTGTTACGGACCGCGATATCATGTTGATGAATGCGGTGGCAAATATTTCCTTCTTCTAACGCATTGGATGGCTTTCTGTTAGCTGAAGATTTCGTCTTGTAATATTTGTCCTTCGAAGAAGTGGAAAATCGAAGGAAAGATGGTTACTGATGGCCATCCCTTAAAAATAAAAGATGGCTACTGATGGCCATGCTCCGAGAATAAAGATTTCTAAGTTCGTTATGAAGATAATGAATACTGAAAGCTAGTGAAAGTATGTGTCTTCGGGGACTTAGACAAAATTTATAAAATATATTCAAGTATTACTACTTAGCGTGTTTTCGTAGTGTTTTTAATACACTGCCACGCGTCGAAGACGGACTCAGGCGGGAAGATTTGAAATTCGAAGACGGTTTTGTAACTGTCCAAGTAACAGATGGCGTCGCTGGAAGTTCTTATGAGAGACGTGGCAGCAGATTAGTGTAGGACCGTTAAGGTCGAAACTAGTATAAATAGGAGTCTTAATGTTAGGATTCTGTGTGTTCATTTTGTACAAATCACTCACATATTTACTCAAGTATCAAGTGTTAAGAGAAAGAGTTCGCTGAGAAAATGTACGTATGACACCACCACTTTAATACATGTGTATTATCTTTCGTTTTCAAATATCTTTCAGAATTACTGCATTCCATTTACTTCTTGCCATTTACATTTCTGTATCTTTACTTTAATGTCATTTACTTTCGAATTACTTTCATGTCATTTATTTTCAAAGTCTTTAACGTTTCTGCATTCTAAGATTCTTTACGTTTTAACAGTCCTTTTAGTTTCATATGTTATGTTACTTATCTTTTCATTGAAATCATACTTACATATAACAAAGTGATTATCAAGATTACTTGTTCTTTAATCGAACAACGCTTATTGAAGAAGACGAATCATGAATATGGTTCAAATGAACATTGATAACAATCTTTTTGACTATGTGTCCTAGGATCAATCTAGTCGATCCTGCGAGTAACCAAATCATATTTATTATAGTTTGGAAGACTAGCGGTTGTTTTCCGGAAATCACCGTAAACAAATTGGCACGCCCAGTGGGACAGTGTCAAGCGGATTGTTTTAATCAATTGCTCTATTTTTGTCTAGACAATATCAAGACCTTGTATGAACCTTAGGAACGGTAAATTAACGAACAGTGCACAACCGATTCCCAAACGAAGGTACAACAAGAAAATGGTCGTTACGGCCAGTGTGTCATACCCCAATTTTTGACCCTAAGATCCTATATCATTCATATCCCAATCACTAATCAAGAGCTTCACTTGGAAGTTTGTTTATGGTGTTGCACTCACCTCATCAATAAGAGGGACCATCAAGCACCAATGATTGTTTATCTTGTATGCATATTATACTAACCCAAATACCAAAAACATTGCTTTGTTTCTTTGTAGGCTTTTGTTTTGTAGGTACCAAGCCAAGACATGCAATAAACAAGGCATTTTTCACATTTTTGACTGATGAAATCGATTTCCCTACTGGGTAAATCGATTTCCCTGCAGCAATCTTCAACAAAATCACATTCTGGACAGCATGAAATCGATTTCCCTCCTGGGTAAATCGATTTCCCTAGTGTATTTTGCGCCAAATTCTCTTCTGGAACAGAGTGAAATCGATTTCACTCCTGGGGAAATCGATTTCCTTAAGGCGAAATTCAAAAAATATAAGGAAGGAAGCTTGACATCATTTTGGCACCTTTTTATTTGATCATTGTACCAATTTTCCACCTCATCAAAATAATTCTCTTCATTAAACCCACTTAAACCCCATTTTACCACTTTTTACCATTTAATTGCCACTTTAATCACCAATTAAACACAAGCTAATTACCAAATGCAAAAAGACCAAACTACCACTACTCTTGCTCTCATCCTATAAATAGAGCCCACTACTCTCTCATTTCTCAAGCTTTGAGAGCCAAAAAACCCCTTGCAATTTCACTCCTCATCCCTACCAAATTCACCAAAGCTCTTTGTTCTTTCATAAAGTTTGTGAGTCACACCTTGAACCTCACAAACTTTGAGCTAAACCACCATCTATTTCACTCTTTTTTCTTCAATTGTTGAGAGATCAAGATTTGTGTTGGTGATTCTTGAAGTAGATCTAAGTTTTGTTCAAGATTTGGTAATTTTCTTCATCCTTTTTGTATATCACAATGTGATTCTTTGTTGTTTGTGTTCAATGCATCTTTGATGCTATATTGGTGCTATTTGTTGGTGATTTGATGGAAAATTCGTGCTCTAATTGATGTGTGATCATAAGGTGTTTGTATATTTGTTCAAGTCAAGTTTCATGCCTTTAAATGCTGTTTTTGCTGAAATTTACACTAAGGAAATCGATTTCCTTAAGGCTGAAATCGATTTCCTGCTGAACGTAACTTGTTTTTTTGAAAACTGCACTATGGAAATCGATTTCCCCCTGCATGAAATCGATTTCCAGCAGGCAGAATGTGGTTTTTTGCCTTTTTTGTGCTTGTTTTGGCTTCCTTCTTCCACACTTCATTAATATCATTGGATCTAGGGTGTTGATAGGTTTGAAATGACCTAATCCACCAAAATGGATGAATGATATTAATGATAGTGTGAGTTGATTATCTTTTGTGTTTTCATTCTTATTTTCATCTTATTTTTCTTTTGATCGATGAAAGTCTTAACATCTTGAGAATTATATGGATTCTTGATGAAGACTAGATCAATTTGTTTTCATTCTTATCTTTTCATCTTATTTCCTTTTGATCGATGAAAGTCTTAATATCTTGAGAATTCTATGGATTCTTGATAAAGACTAGATCAATTTGTTTTCATTCTTATCTTTTTCATCTTATTTTCTCTTGATCGATGAAAGTCTTGATATCTTGAGAATTCTATGGATTCTTGATAAAGGCTAGATCATTTCTTCTTCTCCTTCTTATTTCTTTTGATTGATGATCTTGATACATGGAGAGTTCTCCTACATTTGTCCCGACTCGATAAAAGATCAAATATGGAAGAGAATTGTATGCGGTGATTTAAGACTTGTGGAGGTATTTATCGTGTAGTCGCTATGATTTTTATCAAGCTTCTGATAAACCTCCATTGAATTTAAATCCGAGTACATCATTCACTCACCATCGATCTTCATTACTAACTTTGATAACATACTTGACAAGTTTCAAGATGGTTATCTTTAACATCTAACAACTAACTTTAATTTCCGCCATTTATTATACCGCTCTTTATATTTCTCGCTTTATCGCTTTATTTTATCATTTCATCATATTTACATTCCGCCATTTTCTCTTTGTCCATTTGGACGTTTATAATTCCACTATTTTCCCTTTGTTCACTTGGACATATGTTTATGCTTCCGCTATTTTCTCTTTGTCCACTTGGACATATGTTTATGCTTCCGCTATTTTCCTCTTGTCCACTTGGACCATACTTTACTTTTATGCTAAAACACTAATAAACAACCAAAATCTAAAAAACACATAAGGCTCTTTGGACTATTGGTTACTATCCCTAGCATTTTGGAGATTCGGACTTATGGACCTAGTGCCTCTGGACTCTTATTCTGTTATTACTCTGCTGTTATTCTGTCTGGCTGGCATTGGATTGTTTTCTGTTTGTATGTGCAGGTATTTCCTTGAAAGCCCTTGATGGTTAATTCCAAGGCATTGAGATAAGGATTTTACCCGAAAACAGCCGTTACTCTGCCCGATTTTCGTCAGAATCTTAATGTGTTTAATGCAAAAATGGTGCTAAGACAATAAGTTCATCTGGATCCCCAAGTGTTAATGTGTTGGTATTGATAAATCCAAAAGGATGGGAAAACTACCTTGGCTCTTAATGTTAAGTGTTGGCTTCTTATTTGGTTAGACCGTTTCTTTCCTTAGCTTTTATTTTATGCATTAGGTTAGCCTCTTCATCTCCTCCCATTCTTAAATTTTCAAAATCTTCTCCCTTTTTCCAAAATATTCTTATGTTTGCAATCTTTTCAAAACCTTTTTCTTAAAAATATCTTTCGCCCCTAGTGGCTTTTCTTCAAAAGTTTAGACACCGTTAATTGTCGAAACGAGTGGTTATACCCCACGATTTTGAAATTGATTGATAATAACGAGATCTTTTCCGCGTGAGAGAGCTAGTGGCATACTCGTTGATTTTATCCGAGTTGGGGCCCTTCTTTCATTTGCGATGCAAAGAAATTGTTTGTTCTCATGCTCAAGATCAATGGCTGAGTATTTCTCTCTAACGACAACAAAGTGTTTATTCGTTTTAAAAACGTTTTTCCCAAAAGCGGAACTACATTAGCTCTGACTTCTCCATTGCACCGAGGAGGTATGTAGGCCCAAAGCTTAACGCTTTGCCGAGCTTATTTTGAAAATAAAACAAACCGTTTTTTAGCACACACACAACACAGATTTTCAAAAAGGTTCCCGTGGAGTACCACGGATATGAGGGGTGCTTTAAACCTTCCCCTCATATAATCAACACCCGTACCTGAGATCTCTTTCTTGTTTTAAAAACAAAACTTTGGGTTTTACGTTCTTTTCCCTTTTCCTTTGAAAAAATAAAGCGCGGTGGCGATTTCAAACGAAATATTGATTCGAGTCAATCCTATGGCTTCGATATCAGATTTTCCCCGCTACACAGTGCAGGGGGTGATCAAGATCCCCCACAAGGTTCAGGATCAGGAGCGGCAAATTCGACTTCCACTCAAGGAACACGGGATACAACGGGTCCAAATGGATCGAGACCTGCAGATAATTCCCAGGCTATGCCTGAAAATAATACAGGACCCTCAGGGACTATTCCAGTTTTAGTGTCGACAACCGCACCCTCATCCACAAATGCAGAGGACGTACCGTTTTCCTCGACAAATGCTGCAAACAATTTGTTTGGTCAAGGCACGAATTCTGCTTTCGAATGGAGACCAAATAATCCATATGGAATGCCATACCAATATGGAACAGGCGTACGAGGGGCAGGACCTATATATGCCCCAACTAACAATGCGACATTTTCATCGAATGTTAGTTCAGTGGGTCGAAGTGCACACAACACTAGTTTTTCTACCCAGATGCCCCACTTTACCACAAATAACCAAGCAGCATTTCGACAAGAAATGGATGCAAGCAACCATGATATGCTAGGGGCTTTGGCCAGAGAATTGACTTCAATTTTAAACCCACTAGTGACAAATATTGCTACTACAAATAGGGAAAACGTGGAGACTTTCCAAAAGATATCATCTCAAATGAATCGAATGGCAGAGTTCATGGGAGTAACACCACCTAGAAGGAAAGACAAACAGCCTTCGAATCAAGAAGAGAGGCCCATTATGGAACGTGTACAAGATATAGTTCCGTTATCTAGGACAGCCACTAGGGATGTAGGCCCCTCACGAAGAACAGAGACGATCGAAGGAACTCCAGTAATTAACTTAGAGGCTTCAAATCAAAGAACCGTCCCCGTTCAACAGGAAACGGAGGAAGAGCGACCCAGATTAAGGGTTGTGGGTAGGAACGAACACCCAGATGAGGTTGTCCAAAGAGTCAGAAGAGAAAATCTGGCTACAGAAAATAACTTAACTGCCATGATAGAAAGGGTTATGGCCAATAATGGCCTTAGTACTGGACTTAGACGTCCAAATTATACATCTCCTATATCAGATTATATCATGCAGACAGAATTGCCTAGGGGCACTAAGGTACCCAAATTTACAAAATTTTCAGGCGAAACTAATGAGTCAACGGTGGAACATATTGCTAGATATTTGACAGAAGCAGGAGACTTAGCGGGAAACGAGGATTTAAGGATCAAATATTTCCCTAGTTCGCTGACAAAGAATGCCTTCATTTGGTTTACTACTTTGCCACCAAATTCGATAGATGCGTGGTCATACTTAGAAAGGCTGTTCCATGAGCAATTCTATATGGGCCAAACTAAGATAAGTTTGAAAGAATTGGCCAGTATTAAGAGAAAATTCACATAAACAATTGATGACTACTTGAATAGGTTCCGTCTGTTGAAATCAAGGTGTTTTACAATAGTCCCAGAGCATGAACTTGTCGAGATGGCTGCGGGTGGTCTAGATTATTCAATAAGAAAGAAACTAGATACCCAATACCTTAGGGACATGGCCCAATTAGCAGACAGGGTTCGACAGGTCGAACGTCTGAAGACAGAAAAAGTTAGGGCAAATAAAAGTTATAAGAAGGAAAGGGTAGCGTACGTCGAAGCCGAGGACGCTGATGATGAGTCTTTCAATGACTCATATAGCCCTGAAGAAGTCGAAATAGACTTGGCTGAGTTGAAAGAGGCGCCACCTTATGCCTGCAAATTGCTAAATCCTGCAAATGGAAAAAACCCAGTAGAAAACGATAAGAATGATAGGTTCCCTAAGAAAACATATACATTCGACGTTACCAAGTGTGATGAAATATTTGATTTACTGGTAAAAGATGGCCAAATGATACTACCTCCAAATTCCAAAATTCCTCCGTTGGAACAACGGAAGAAAAGAGGTTTTTGTAAATATCATGGTTTTTTAGGCCATAAAACTTCTCAATGTTTTCTTTTCAGGGATCTAATTCAAAATGCTATCAATGATGGAAGGTTGAAGTTTGCTGACAAGACCAAGAGTCACATGAGGGTCGATACCAATCCCCTGAACATTGCTGACGCTAGCCTCTGTGAGGTAGAAGATATCAACATGGTGGAGGCATCTGAAGTCGAAGTTGTGAAAACTAAAACAATGTTCAATGGAAAGCAGGCTACTGAAAGCCTAAATGGTGACATAGTCTTCAATACTGATGTTGAAGAATCTTCCAAGACAGAGATAACTGAAGCATCGAAGGAAGAAAACAGTGAGGCCACTGAAGACCTCAGGATGAAACTCCAGAAAATCCAAATCTCTGAAGTTCCTCCAGCAGTGGTTAACATGGTCAGCGTCAGACGCCCAGTGTCTGAGTTTGGCGAACTAGAGACATGGCTGACGAGGCAAAATGGGGGCATCGAAGTTCCTCCAAAAATTGAGAGCCTCAAAGACTACCTCTGGAATTGCCATGAGAGAAATGGTGGTAAACAATGGATGTGTCCAAGGTGTTCGATCATGCTGAATCGAAGGGTCGAAGCCAACTTCGAAAGGGCTCGACGTGAAAGATGGGAACACCCAGGAAGAGAGCCGAATCCCCTACTACAACTGTACCCAAGGATGGAGGAAAGCTTAGTAGGATTTTTGGTCAGATGCCACAAAGGAAACACTGAAGTTGCTCTGTGCCCCAGATGTGGGGCAGTCTATGATGAAATGCTAGCACGATCATTCGAACGTGTGTACTGCTACATGAGTCGAGAAACTCAGGGGTTGCGTCCTAACCTGTACAGTTTCGACATTTGGACTCCAACAAAGAGGCCTGATAGCCCACACCCCAGAGCTCGAAGGGTAACATTCAAAATCCCCGCAGATGCACCCAGGGATAGGTGGGTGCAAGCTGATGCAAGAACCAACAAATGGCGAAGTTGGGACCAAGGAGGGAGAACTGCAATGGCATATAGGAAACAATTTCAAAGACCAAATCGAGAGGCGTATCGATTGGAGAATTATAAAGGAAAAAATCCTATGTCTCGGTCCTAGTGGAGAAGGCATCAGAGAATAAAAAAGGCTCAGAAGGAATACAGGCCAAGAGAAACTGGAGAATCTAGTAGCAACCAAGTCCCACACCAGGGGGCAAAGTCAAACAAACCTCCGGTGGAACGCAGATTATTCGAAGCTGAAAAACTCTTGGATGAAGAAGAAAAGATGCGTTCAAATTCCTGGAAAGAAGAGGATAGAATGACAAATGATTTTGATTCTGATGGAGTGTCATCTATAAACTTGAATTGCAATGTTGTATCCATACTCCCTCACGAGTTTAATCAGGAAACTGAAGTGGAAGACTGTGAAGAGGCTGATATCGAAGAAATGGCAAAACACAGACCTGTGTGTTACTATGTGCTGAATAATGGTGCAGTTGAAGAACAGAATGCTTTCTTCGAAAGGCCTGATGAGGGTATGCGAAATCATTTTAAGCCACTCTATATCAGGGCTAAGATTGAGAATGTTGGCATTAATAAAGTCCTAGTTGATGGGGGAGCAGCAGTGAACCTAATGCCTCAATACATGCTAAAGAGAATTGGTATGTTCGATACGGATATAAGGCCACATAACATGGTTTTATCTAACTACGAAGGCAAAATAGGACAAACACTGGGAGTCGTTCAGGTCAATTTGACAGTAGGCTCAGTTACCAGGCCAACTATGTTCATGGTTATACCAGCAAAAGCAAACTACAACCTTTTGCTTGGTAGGGAATGAATTCATGGGGTAGCAGCTGTGCCCTCAACAATGCATCAGAGGGTGACAATTTGGAGGGAAGATGGTATAGTGGAGAATATCGAAGGTGATCAGAGTTACTATATGGCTGAAGTCAACCAGGTGAATAAAACCAAATTCGATAGGAACCTGGCAAACATAGGCCCTTGTCATGCTGCAGAAGAGATGTATACCCCAAATAAAAATGCATTGTACTATTTAACTTTACACCCAAATGGATTCCAATGGGATAGAGAGATCATGGATGGTCCAGCAGATACAGCACCATTGGAGAATTATCCAACAGTACGGCCAACAGGCTGGGACGATGACATTAATCATGTCTGAGTCTTCGTTCTTCGAAAAGATTTCGGCCTATGTGGCCGAGAACAAAAGGAAGGCGGCTCTCGAAGCCTAACTATCAAATACAAAGATAGATGCAGTTCTAACCAAAGAAGGAATAACAGAATTGGAGATACGTACGAGTTTCTAACTCTCTGAAGACACGGCTCCAGACGAAGAGATCATAAGAGAAGAACCAAATCAAAGGTTAGATGCAATATACGACGAGGAACCTTTGGGATTCGAAAAAGACCCAATGGCGTCGAACATAAAGATGTTGGCCCAAGATCCACTTGAAGAAGTAAATCTTGGAGACAATGATCAAAAAAGGATAACATATATCAGCGCGAAACTAGAACCAGAATTAAAAGCAACGGTCATCAAAATGCTGAAAGAAAACAGAGATTGTTTTGCTTGGGATTATGATGAGATGCCTGGTCTAGGAAGAGACTTAGTCGAATTAAAATTACCAATAAAAGAAGGGAAGAAGCCTATAAAGCAAACTCCCAGAAGATTCGCGCCAGAGATTCACTCGAAGATTAAAGGAGAGGTCGAAAGGCTCTTGCGTTGCAAATTTATCCAAACTACAAGGTATGTTGAATGGATTGCTAATATAGTACCTGTAATTAAAAAGAATGGCTCATTAAGAGTATGCATAGACTTTCGTGACCTTAATGCAGCTACTCCTAAAGACGAGTATCCCATGCCTGTAGCAGAAATGCTAGTGGACTCAGCCGCAGGTTTTGAGTATTTGAGCATGTTGGATGGATATTCGGGATACAATCAAATCTTTATAGCAGAAGATGATGTATCCAAAACAGCATTTCGTTGCCCAGGGGCAATAGGAACTTACGAATGGGTTGTGATGCCTTTTGGTTTGAAAAACGCTGGGGCAACTTATCAAAGAGCAATGAATTCTATATTTCATGACTTTATAGAAACATTCATGCAAGTATATATAGATGACATTGTGGTAAAATCTACCTCGGGTATGAGTCATCTCGATCATCTGAGCCAATCATTCGAAAGAATGAGGAAATATGGCTTGAAGATGAACCCCCTCAAATGTGCTTTCTTTGTGCAGGCAGGTGATTTCTTGGGTTTCGTAGTCCACAAAAAAGGGATAGAAATTAACCAGAACAAGACAAAAGCCATTATGGAAACCAAGTCTCCATCCACGAAGAAAGAACTACAATCATTATTGGGTAAGATAAATTTCTTAAGGAGATTCATCTCTAACTTGAGTGGACGCACGCAAGCTTTCTCACCTCTACTACGGCTTAAGCAAGGAAAATTTGAATGGCGTGCTGAACATCAAGAAGCTTTCGGTCAGATAAAGCAATACTTGACTTGTCCACCAATTCTGTCTCCCCCAAATGGGAAGAAGCACATGCGCCTATACATTTCAGCGTCAGATAAAACAATAGGCAGCATGCTGGCACAAGAAGATGAGAATGGCATCGAAAGAGCCATTTATTACTTAAGTAGAGTACTCAATGATGCAGAGACTAGATATACTGATATAGAAAAGCTCTGCCTTTGCTTGTATTTCTCCTGTATCAAACTTAAGTATTATATAAAGCCAGTTGATGTTTACGTTTCATCTCATTGTGATGTTATTAAACATATGTTATCTAAGCCAATACTACATAGTCGAATTGGCAAGTGGGCTTTGGCCCTTACTGAATATTCATTAATATTTCAGCCTCTCAAGGCAATGAAAGGTCAAATTGTGTCAGACTTCATTGTCGACCATGCGGTGGTTGAGAATCATCAGCATTATGTGGACTTAAAACCTTGGAAGTTATACTTCGATGGTTCAACACATAGAGAGGGTACTGGAGTTGGAATGTTGATAATTTCTTCTGATGGAATTCCAACAAAGCTCAAGTATAAAATCGAAGGTCCATTATGCTCCAACAATGAAGCTGAATACGAAGCATTAATTGCTAGACTTGAGGCTTTGTTAGAATTGGGGGCAACCAGAGTCGAAATTAAAGGAGACTCCGAATTGGTCATCAAACAATTGACAAAGGAGTACAAGTGTATCAAAGAGAATTTGATCATGTATTTTGTTATTGCAAATAGGCTACTCAAGAGATTCGAATATGTGGAATTAAAACACGTATCAAGGGTGAATAACCAGGAAGCAAACGACTTGGCACAATTAGCTTCAGGATATAAAGTATCAAAAGAAAAGTTGGAGGAATTGATTGAAGTAAGAGGAAGAGCAATGTCTACTAAACTTTCTCCAAGTGATCTAGAGAACTCACAATTGGGTTATGCCAACAAAGAAGAATTCGAAGTACTAAATATAGACTCGTTGGCAGACACAGATTGGAGGAGTCCAATTATTAACTATCTGAAAAATCCTTCGACGGATACAGACAGGAAAATCAAGTATAGAGCCTTATCATATTTCCTGATGGGAAATGAATTGTTCAAGAAAACTCCTGAAGGGGTATTGTTGAAATGCTTGGGTGAAGCAGAAGCATACTTGGCTCTGTCGAACGTACATAGTGGGGCATGTGGTGCACATCAAGCAGGGCACAAAATGAAATGGCTCTTGTTTCGTTATGGGATGTATTGGCCTTCGATGTTAAAAGATTGCATAGAGTTTGCGAAAGGGTGCCAAGAGGGCCAAGAACATGCAGGTATCCAACACGCTCCAGCAAACGAATTAAGTACGATAGTAAAACCATGGCCTTTTAGGGGATGGGCATTAGATTTGATTGGAGAAATTCACCCCAAGTCATCTAAAGGTCAAAGGTACATTTTGGTAGGAATAAACTATTTCACAAAATGGGTCGAAGCAATACCACTGGCAAATGTGGATCAAGAGGCTTTGATTGAGTTTATTCAGAAACATATTATATATAGGTTTGGAATCCCAGAAAGTATAACAACCGATCAGGGATCAGTCTTTACTGGACGAAAAATGCAAGACTTTGCCAGAGAAATAGGTTTCAAGTTATTTACTTCTACACCTTACTACGCTCAAGCAAATGGACAGGTTGAAGCAGCAAACAAAATAATAATTGGCCTTATTAAGAAACATGTGGGAAAGAAACCCAAGAACTGGCATAAGACTTTAGATCAAGCACTCTGGGCTTGTCGAACATCTCCAAAAGAAGCTACAAATACAACTCCTTTCCAGTTGACGTTTGGACATGATGCAGTACTCCCAATTGAGATATATTTGCAATCGGTAAGAATACAAAGACAAGCAGACATTCCTCCCAACGTGTACTGGGAGTTAATGATGAATGAGTTAGTAGATTTGGACGAAGACAGGCTTCGAGCACTGGAAATGATAAAAAGGCAAAAGGAAAGAGTGTCCAGAGCATACAACAAAAAGGTGAAAGGTAAAACTTTTGTTAATAATGACTTAGTTTGGAAATTTATTTTACCTATAGATCGAAAGAATCAGGCACTTGGTAAATGGTCCCCACATTGGGAAGGACCCTTTCGAATCTTAAAAGTATTTTCGAACAATGCTTACGAAATTGAAGAGTTAGCAGAAGATCGTAGGATCTTAAGAGTAAACGGGAAATATTTGAAGAGATATAAACCAAGTAGGTACGAAGTAAAGATTGCAAAAACGTAGATACTCAGGGTACTACGAAAGCCAAAATGGTCAGGCATGTGTCAAAACATATATGTCACATTGATCAAAATGGCTTTACAATCAGAATAGATTGTTAAATGGAAGGAAAAGAGTCTAAAGAGACACCAAAATATTTTTCATTCAAAACATAGGAGTACGTGCATTACAAAAGGATCCAAAGAACAGGATCTGAGATTACAAAAGAAAAAGAAAGCATAAAAAACCTAAGGTAAATACTTGCTAGTTAATCCTTTGGTCTAAACCTTCCAAGGACAGCACAGGCGAGGGTTCAGCTTCGAACATATCCATGGCTCCAGAATTGCGCATCCTCTTCACTACACCTTTCCTAAGGAAAATGTAACTGAGGAGTCTCCCGTATGGAAGACAGGTCACACTCCCTTGACGGTTGACACCAATAGAGACAGCCTTAACAAGTCCTTTAAAGATCATCAAAGGAACGTTAATTTTCTTCCCTCGAAGACCACGGAGGATAAACTCCAAGTCTTCAACCATGATGTTGTTTTCATCAATCCTCCGAGGTTGAAAGTTTCCCACGAGCATCTGGTGCCAGATCCTGATAACTTTGGCACTAAAGCGGTCGCTGTCCATAAGAGTTCTCAACATGAGATGAGTAGTCATGTTGAAACTGTTGTCATCAAAAGTTTCCCTAGAGTTTTTGCATCTCATTAGGTTGGCAATGGTGGTGGGAGTGATGCTAAGACGAGCATGTCGAATATCAGAATCAATGGTGGTCCTACCTTCAGGATCTATGCGTAAAGACGCATTCATCCAGAATTCTGCCACCATGTTGGGGTAGATAGCACCCTCCAGGACTTCTTCAAAATAGAAGTCCAGTTCTTGATTGACAAAGAGGGTTTCGATGTTGATGAAGTTACGAACAAGTTCATCCTCAGAGAGTCTGAACTCGTTCTTGATGAGGGCTTTGATGTTATTAAAGGAAAGAGGTTCAGCCATTGCAAGGAAAAGAAAGGTTTTTGAGAAAGAAGTTGTGTGTTTTCTTTTTCTGTGTTTGGTTTGGAGAAAAAGCGCATGAATGAAGAAATGAAGGCAATATTAGACCCTTTATATAGACTGGGCATACTGAAGGGTGGTTTTAAATTGTTAATGATTGATTGGACTGCGTTTGGTTTTCCAAAGAGAGAAGTTATGGCTTCCGCCGTTTCCCGCCCTTGGAAGTTGAGAAGTAATCATGAAACTGATGCACGCACGTCTTAAATTGACGTTTTGAAGAAAGTGACGTCACTGTTCAATAATGATTATGGATAGAGAAGTGGAAACGTCAAGTCTAGAGGCAAGGATGCTGCGAAGGATGTTCAGGGTCTATACGTTGCATTAAATAAAAGCACTGTAGAAAATCTAAAGATATATTTTGGCAGAAATTGAAAGATTCGCTAAAATAGTGCTGGCGAACATTGTAGATATGAACGAAGAAAATAGAAGTCAAGCATACAAATAGATGTTTCTACAAAAGCTTCGATTACAAAACGAAAATGCAACAAGTTACAGGATTAGAAACAGCTAGTTAAAATCCTCAGGGAGATTGTTTTTGATCTTCAAGTATTGAGTTTCCCACGAAGACATACGAAGCTCAATTAGTGCCCGTTGTTTCTTCAATCTTTCGATCTTTGGCACTAATTTCTGTGCAGTCTCGAAATGTTTAATCCCCGACTGCACCACTTCGAGCAAATCCTGTTGGTTGGATTTTTGTATGGCTGCCTGACAACGTTCAGCTTCCTTTATCTTGTCCTCGAGTACCTTTATCTCTTGTTTCCAGGAGTTGATGTTCTTCTCATAATCATCAAAAGCCTTCTGATTTTCTGAATGCTTAAGCTTGAGGGTCTCACCTTGTTTCGTTGCATCCACAGCAGAATTCCATGAAGAGTCATGAGAGGCCATTGTCTCAGATAGCTCTTTTTCGACATTTTGCTTTCGAAGAACGTTGGCCTGGAGTTGATCAATTAGAGAACCTAGCAGAACAATTACCTCTGAAACTTCTGTGGAGACTTGAAGCAAATCTACTTTCTTTAAAAATTGATTTAAGTTGTGACTCTTAATAGGTTCCCGGCTGAGAACATCCACAAGATTGACCCCAAAGAATCTCTCTTTTATTTGTCGAAGGAGGCTAGGAATATCTTCCTTGTCACTAGATTCTACAGTCACAGCTGGAGAGACATCAAGTTCCGAAGGCGAAGAAGTATTCACATTCATAATAGCCTTTAGGAAACTAAGAGGATCAGTTTGCTTAAGTTGTTCCAGCTCCGAAGGAGTAGGCTTCGCAGGGGCAAGCGTCGAAGTTGTCCCAGGAATGGCTTCTGTATCAAGAGTCGAAGTTCCTTGAGGATCTTGTTTTTCTGGTTTAGAAGTCTCCTCCATAGCATCTTGCTCCGATGCAGTATCTTCGCTGTCATGTGGTTGTAGGTTCACATTGTCGCTGCCTGAGAATGGGTGATCTTCTTCCAAATTTTTGTCTTGGTAAGTAGGTGGGGATTCGTCAGTGGATTGGCTTTCTTCGACTGGTTCATTAGGCAATATGGTGGCGATTGGCCTAGCATCTTCTAAGACTGGCGAGAGAACATGAGTTTTGTTTTGAGAGGTATCTGTATTAAACGAAGCAGAGTTAGTCATAAAGATAAGCCTTTGAGGGGTTTATTGACGAAAGTTAAAGTTTGGCGATTACCGTAAAGTTTGTCAACATTAATGGTAAGGCCATGATCCTTAAAACCTGAAGTGGCAGTGCCAGCATCATCCTGCAATAACAAGGTAAAATGTCAGTTCAATTATTTAGTTAAAATCACAAGATAATATGTGGGGTGAAACCCAAATACCTTGGTTGGGATATTGTCTGGACTTGAATTATGACTTTCTACAACGAAAGCATTACTAGCAGCTTTCAAAGGAGACTCTTCAGAGGATGCCTTATCGCCAGGAGAAGCAGCTTTAGAGGGACTTATCCCTTTCCCTTTTCTTGAAGGGGTAACAGCTTTTTGTTTCTTCCTGTGTCCTTGTCTAGTACGAGGAGGGGATTTATCTTCGTCATCTGAGGCAACTGTCGAAGAAACTTTCCGCTTCGAACCTGTTGGGGATTTCGAGCTCTGGAAAATAGATGATAAGTAAGATGAGTACTACTCACAGATTGTACAAGATTAAGAATATGAGATGGGTATGTACCGTGGGCTTTTTGTCAGTGACGATGGAGTCACTCTCACTTGGTTTGTTGCTTTTAGATGTCCCAGAATCCTTTTGGGCAGGAGCTTCCTTAATCTTCCTCCTTCGAGCAACAGCTGTAGTTGAAACTGAAATCAGTATATCAGCAAAGAAAAGAAAAGTCAGTCGAAAAGATTGTCTGAATCCAAACCTTCAGGTATTGGAGTCAAGACACGAACATGTTCAAGATCTATATGAAGATGTCCTTTGAAAGTATCCAAGGTATGCTTAGTCGGAACCACTCGTTCGTCGCGTTTTTTAGTACTGTTTTGAAGGTCTTTTAGAACGTTGCCACACACAAACCAATTTGGAAAAGGAGGGCTCAAAGCCACACCAAAATCCGCACTTGGCAGTGGAGGGAATTTTGGAGGATTAAGTTTGAAAGCCGCTTCATAACGTAGTTCTGGTCGAACATACGAGGGCAATTTCAACTTATCCAGTTTGGCGGAAAACTTTTCGCGCAAAATGACTGCAGCCTCACGAACGGTCCGACTAAGATTATCAGGCCTGTAGATAGTTTCAAAGAATTTTTGAAAAGCTTGGATTTCTTTAATATGAGTTGAAGTACCTTTGTGAAAATTCTCCTGCACATCAGCAAAAGCTGCAGTTAGTTCTTGAGCAAGACTATCGGCATCAAAGATTTGGGAGCTATAATAATCCGTCCACCATTGGTGAAAATCTGGTGTAGAGTAAAAAGCAGGTTCAAAAGGAACAGGAGAAAAATTGGTGGTGCCAACGTATTTGTTGATTTTTGTTTCACATTCTCCTTCAGTCAAGTACAAGGTATGGAAACACATATGGCTCCTTTTCTCATATAAGCACTTGGGTTTTATTTGAACCAACCCAAACTGTCTCGAGACCAAATTTGGTTGATAGCACACGAGAATACATTGACCTTTTGATGGTCGAAGGCGATGAGAAAATAACCTTGGAGTCAGAAAGGCTTCCCAAATTTCCATAGACTCAGTTTGTTGATCCTGAGATGTTGATGGGAATTTTCGATTAAACCATTCGGGACCTATTGTTCTGTGTACAAACGGGGCCATAGAAGGATCGAACTGATTACGCTGGGCAAACATCATTGAATACGCCAGAAAGTGTTCACGAAGCTTCCCAGTTTCTTCTTTTGGAGTTAGGTAAGCTAACCTGGTCCCTTCTATAGTTCGATTCTTGATTTTGCTATCTTCCTCATTGACGTTCCCTCGAAAGGGAAGATGAGTTTCGAATGTAGCGTTAAGCCACAGTTGCAATAGCCAGAAAGGACCAGCATAAAGCAAAGTACCGGATTTGTAATTCTTGGTAAGGTTTGCAGCTTCGCTGAGGTTTTCATAAAGAAACCCTAAAAGCAGTTGGCTGAGGTTGAGCTTTTTTCCAGCATGCAACTGATTAGCCATGCAAAGGTATCTCTTTGCAACTTGTATGGATCTTGAGCAGAAGGCACATCGTGAGAGCCATAGCGCTAAGAAAGCAATATGCTCTTCATCGGATACTGCCGTTTCGGTGGTGATATGGTGCTTCTGGATGAATGCAGTATAAGTGACTAGCGAGTCATTAAAACCAATAGTATCAGTATCCATCTCATTGGGATCGAAGGTTTCGCCAGTTGGTCGAAGTCCTGTAATCGCAGCCACATCAAAAAGAGTGGGGGTAACCATTCCACATGGGAGATGGAAAGTGTTGTGAGAAGCATCCCAAAAGTGAACCGCTGCTACTAGCATGGGTTGGTTATATTCTAAGCCTGTTTTTGACAGTTGAATCAAATCGTATATTCCTAACGATTTCCAGAAGGATTCTTTCTGTTTCTCTACTTTTTCTAACCAGGCATAGTACAAATCAGGATCTTTGGCTAAAGGAATTGACCTAAACACTTTTACAAAGTTGGTCATATAGTTTAACCTAATTTTCGTCAAAGCCAAAGGGGTTACAATTGAAGTTTCTTCAATGTTAGCAGATTCTCCTAAGGGAGAACAGCCATCTTCATCTATCTTAGTTTTGCTAACTAATGGTCTAGTCTTGTAATAAGCAGGGAAGCATCTATTCAGAGATGAAATATTTTCACCTGGTAACGGACCCATAAAAGCAAGATATTTTCCAGAAAGTTCAAAGGGAATGATTACCTGGGAAGCGTAAATAGTGCGTACTTCTTCGATGTTAGGGTTTGGAATGTGCTCTTGTTCCCCAGACCGTGTTGTTGATTGGAGCTTCAGAACAGGTTGAAGAACATTTGAAGATGAAGCCATAGAGAGATTTTGATTAAGAAAGCAAGATTTTGGAAAGATTGAGGATGTTGGTTTTTCTGTTGAAGAAGATGAAGAAATAGGAATGAAAGGTTGTATAGAAGTGCAAGACCAAGTATTTAAAGGTTTAACGGAAACCCTTTTTAAATCTTTTGGGTAAAACCCAAAGAACACGTGGCGGCTGGTGATTTAATCCGACGGCGGTCGAATAAATTAGCTTCACTCCTAGTATGTAGGAGTAATGATCAAGAAGTAAGGTCAAAAACGTGGGAATGTAAGTTATGAGAAGACATCTTTGAAAATGACAAGACGTTTCGGGAACAGGGTCATCAATGATTATGATGTTAGTCAGCAGTCTTGGAACTCTCAAAGATCAATAAGAAACGACATCTTATGATGACAAGAAACGCCTATTTCTGTTGATTTTCGAAACAGGCATTTATTGGGGGCAATTTGTTAGCTGAAGATTTCGTCTTGTAATATTTGTCCTTCGAAGAAGTGGAAAATCGAAGGAAATATGGTTACTGATGGCCATCCCTTAAGAATAAAAGATGGCTACTGATGGCCATGCTCCGAGAATAAAGATTTCTAAGTTCGTTATGAAGATAATGAATACTGAAAGCTAGTGAAAGTATGTGTCTTCGGGGACTTAGACAAAATTTATAAAATATATTCAAGTATTACTACTTAGCGTGTTTTCGTAGTGTTTTTAATACACTGCCACGCATCAAAGACGGACTCAGGCGGGAAGATTTGAAATTCGAAGACGGTTTTGTAACTGTCCAAGTAACAGATGGCGTCGCTGGAAGTTCTTATGAGAGACGTGGCAGCAGATTAGTGTAGGACCGTTAAGGTCGAAACTAGTATAAATAGGAGTCTTAATGTTAGGATTCTGTGTGTTCATTTTGTACAAATCACTCACATATTTACTCAAGTATCAAGTGTTAAGAGAAAGAGTTCGCTGAGAAAATGTACGTATGACACCACCACTTTAATACATGTGTATTATCTTTCGTTTTCAAATATCTTTCAGAATTACTGCATTCCATTTACTTCTTGCCATTTACATTTCTGTATCTTTACTTTAATGTCATTTACTTTCGAATTACTTTCATGTCATTTATTTTCAAAGTCTTTAACGTTTCTGCATTCTAAGATTCTTTACGTTTTAACAGTCCTTTTAGTTTCATATGTTATGTTACTTATCTTTTCATTGAAATCATACTTACATATAACAAAGTGATTATCAAGATTACTTGTTCTTTAATCGAACAACGCTTATTGAAGAAGACGAATCATGAATATGGTTCAAATGAACATTGATAACAATCTTTTTGACTATGTGTCCTAGGATCAATCTAGTCGATCCTGCGAGTAACCAAATCATATTTATTATAGTTTGGAAGACTAGCGGTTGTTTACCGGAAATCACCGTAAACACTTTCAAAATCGAGTCATTTTGTGCAAGTATACTTGAAACCGGGATTCCCCATACCACCTACATCACCGGAATAAGCGCTTCATCAGATGCCAATACGTGGCCGAATTTTGTTGTTGAAAGGATGCACAAATTCGAAAGATTTAACAACATTGAAAAGGAATCGAATAAGAAAAAGTCAAAATTGGAACCACCAATAAATTTAGACGGTGATAGTTCTTTTGATGTGTTTTGTAGTTTCAAAGTGTAATATATGCACTCTTTAACATTGCAATATAATCATTTTTTGTCAATTATAAATTCTAATGGAAGGTTTAGTATGTGTTTATGTCTTAAATTTTGGACTGCGTTATAATTATGTTCTGCTAAATAAACTAACAGGAAAAGTTTCGTAGATGTATCTACGGAAGATTCAAAATTTGCAAATTATGAGTTTTTTCGTGGGTACACCTACGGAAACAAAATATTTAGGTTCCTTCTGTGGATATACATACAAAACATTCTATGACAGAAAATGGATGGTCCATATTCACCTAGGTTTTCTATAAACTTGGGATTTCTAATGTTGTATTTCTCACAAATACAAATATATCTCAAGATGAGTACAATGTCTGTTGGTATGTCGCAAGTGTCTCTTACTCTGACGGTAGAACACCCGGGCAGACGTTCAAACTCAACGAGTACACCTCGCTCAATGTTATCATTGACGAAATCCACTACCGCCTACCTTACGGTGACAAACGAAATATTGTGAAGCTCGAGTATCGTTCACCTTCATTTGACAATGGAGGGAACGTTGCTTACAACAACTTTGAGCTCAAGAACCGAGTGGATGCTTTGGCGATGTGGCGAATGTATTTCGGTTTCGAAGAGAAAATCCCGCTCAAGTTTGTAGCGACGATGCAAAGAACGGTCGAGCAAATCTTAGAGATGTACAAGCATCCACCGGGCTATTGAAATATAGTGTTTAATTTGCTGTTGAAATTATCGATGTAATGTCGATTTTAATCTATGAATGTTGTTTTTATCGTTGCAAATGTTGTTTTTCTATTATTCTGTATCTGGTTTATTTCGTATATAAACTTAAGAAAGTTTTCCGTATATGCATCTACGGAATATTTTCACACAAATATAAAAAAAAGTTTTCAGAGATACATCTACGGAAACAAATGACTGTTTTGAAAGTACACATGGTGCATAAGAATCTCAAATGGTATGATAAGAGTTTTTTTTTTTTTTTCTTCAATACATGTGGATTTGACTAGGTGAAAAAAATCCAATTTGTAAGTCGGTATGAATAAATTATTCCCTTTGTCAATTAATGTGGATTTGAATATGAAAATTTAGCATCAGGCTGATAGTGAGTCTTTTCGTCTTTTTGTTTGGTGGGTGACTGATCCTGTATATCCCTTGAATTATAGGAGACAGATTAATTATTTTATAATGTGGGTCTAAGTGATTTCTATTTAGAGTTGTCACTATAAAAATATTTCTCTAGAAGCAGATATTTTCACATAAATTAACAAACAACCTCATTATTGCTAAGGTAACAAAAATCCAATCTGTTGTAACTTTGGTTAATTGTGCAGATTTGGATTCTTGCCAAAGTGATTATAGAGTTTATCTAAATTATTACAATAAATAAATAATTTTTTTATTAATGTATTATGAACCATTAAATTTTACATGAATGATTTATATTTGGCTCAATGGGTGAATGTGTGAAAATTTTGCTATGTTTGCAGTCTTCCAAACATAAGTAAACTATTTTTAATCTCTTACATTCAATTTAATATGGGATTCATAATAATGTGACGTATCAGTTTTTTTTATAGAATTCTATGTAAGAATAATCAGTACTCTTCTAATAGTTTATGCTAAAAGAATTTTATTTTGAAAATAAAGTCTTGCTTTTTCTTTTTCTTGTTTCACTTGCACAAATGAAAAAGTGACAAGTTCCCTTTTTGACAATTATAATTAATGTGAACTTGTTAGAAAAGTCTTATCCTTAAATTATGTTTAGATGCAAAGAGAAAGTCGAAGAAATAGTTAAAATAAGTAGAGAGTGAATGAAAAATAAAATAATTTTTAAATTGTGTAATAGGAGTGAAAATAAATAAAAAATGAGAGGAAAAATATATTTATTATAAAACCATATAATATTTATACGTGGAGGATTAAAATTAAATATTAGAGTTTTTATTGTCCTTTTCTCCTTTATCATCCTTCCATTCAACTTTCTTTCTTTTCATTTGTGAGAGAACATTTTTAAGGTGAATTCCATTAAAAATATTATTTCCCTTTTTTCTTTTGTAAAATGGAAAGATTTTAAAATTGGAGATTTTTTTGTCTTAAATTTTTTTCCACACTCTTTTATTTAAACCACACCCACACATAAATGAACACGTTATTTTAAATCGGAAATTACAATCTTCTATCTTAATATCTATTAAAATGACATTGTCATTTCCTCTAATATTAAAATATCTATTAACCTTTCTTTCTTGAAGTCTATTAAAATGATATTGATATTCTTCTCTAGGTTTTAATGACAGTAAAAAATCATAACTATAAATGATATTTATCTACGATATTTTGTATGTTACTTAAAATTTATGTTGGTATAAGTAAATTTAGAGGAGATTATTGCATATTTTAAAGTTAGATGAGATGTCTAGGGATGACAATTGATATAGGATATGGTAAGGTACTATAATACAGTTTCTATACCCACTGTAAAAAAACGTTTTCGTACTCGAAATCATATCCGCGTGGCACCAACCTTTACAATCGTACATGTACGCTATAAGCACATAAGTACTTGTACTCATTGTCATTTCCTCTAATATTAAAATATCTATTAACCTTTCTTTCTTGAAGTCTATTAAAATGATATTGATATTCTTCTCTAGGTTTTAATGACAAGAAAAAATCATAACTATAGATGATATTTATCTATGATATTTTGTATGTTACTTAAAATTTATGTTGGTATAAGTAAGTTTAGAGAAGATTATTGCATATTTTAAAGTTAGATGAGATGTCTAGGGATGACAATTGATAGGATATGGTAAGGTACTATAGTACAGTTTTTATACCCGCTGTAAAAAAAGTTTTCGTACTCGAAATCATATCTGCGTGGCACCAACCTTTATAATCGTACATGTACGCTATAAGCACATAAGTACTTGTACTCATTACCCGCAATTCAAGTAAAAATAAATTTATTTTTTAAAAACATCATATAATTTTAAAATTTTAACAAAATTAATGAAAAAATAAAAAAAATTATTGTTGAATTATGAAATAAACAAACTTTATATTAAAATGTGTAATAATTTAATTGTGATATATTCTTATAAATAGATAGACATGCCGTTATTATACGATGATATAAATTAAAATATACAAATATATATATTTTATGGGTTTGAGACACAATGGGTATTTAAATATTCTTACTCGCAGTCATACTTACTTAGTTTAATGAATAATTATCTGTGTCCACATCTGTATCTATTTTATGAATTTTTATGATATTTGATGTGGGTCTTTTTCATGGATACCCATTGAATATGAGTCCAATTTCTCTCTATATAAATGTCAATGTTATTTTAACATACCTATTTTAAATGTTCTGCTTGTGATATAGACACTTTTAACAACTAATTAAGAAATTAATTTATAGGAAATTATTATAGTAGGATTTGATATTACTATTTCTTTCTTCCAAACTCAAATCCAAATTTTATAAACTTTGAACTCAGAAATTTTCACCTTAAATTTCTTCCATTGTTGTATCAAAGGTAAGTTTCATAAATAAATTTGTATACTTTCGTTTTTATAATTACATGAATTTAAATTTCTGTTTGTTAACTTAGATTTCTATTTTGTTTTTTAAGATTTTGAAGAGAAGAAAATTGAAGAAGAGGAGAGTTGAAGGAGAAGAAGACCGAAGGAGATTGAAGAAGACGTAATTTTGCTATTTTTTCAATTTAGTTGATTAAATTGTAAGAATGATAAAAATATTATATATATATATATATATATATATATATATATATATATATATATAACAGATTATAAAAAAATTATTATATATATATATATATATATATATATATATATATATATATATATATATATTAATAAAACAAATTATTATTATATATATTAAAACATATTATGATATATATTATTAAAACAGATTATACTAAATATAAATTTCTTAAAACGAATTTTTTTATTAAATATTTTAAAATATATAAAACAGATTATTATTATATATATATATATATATATATATATATATATATATATATATATATATATATATATATATATATATATATTAATATAAAGTTTAAAAACCGAGCATATTATATATAACTTTAAAAGATAGATTTTTATATAACTTTAAAAAAAAATTATATATTAAAAAACTGAATATATTATGATTAGAATTAAAAATAGTTTTAAGTTATTAGAAATAGAATTTTTATTAAGAATATACTAGGAATAGAAATAATTTTAAAATTGATTTTAAGCTATTAAAAATAGAGTTTTCATTAAAATACATATTTTATGTTATTGGTATATTTTTTATTTTTATGAAAAACGGATTATATATTAATAAAAAAATATTTTTTATTAAAGATGAATACAATAGTTATGTATAAAAAACATTATTAATTTTTAAAAATAGAAATATAAATAAAATAATATAAAATACGAAATATATTTATTTATAAATTGAAAATACATTTTTTAACTAAAATATATATTAAAAGTAGAATATATATTATAAATGTATATTTTATTTTATTTTTATTTTGTTTTGCACCGACGGATCAGGAAAACGAAAATGATGATAACTTTCCTGACCTAGACTGATCGTTGATTTAATTTAATTTTTTATTTTATTGTTACTTTTGATTTTAATTTTTTGTAAGATATTAATTAATTTATAATTACATTATATATATTTAGTAATATTTAATTTATAATTTTAGTTTATTAATTTATATATTTTTAATATATTTATTTTATTTATTTAATTTATATAATTTTAGTATATTTTAATTGGTTTCAGAATTAAAAAAGAAAATAATTAGTGACATGATTTACATGTCACTAGTTATTGACATGGAAATCACGTCGCAACTTACAATTAATACAAAACGTTTTTGTTCAAACAACAACTAAGTAGTGACGTGATTTTCACTTCACTAATTGGTGACATGAAAATCATGTCGCAAATAAAGCTGCTTTTTATGCACCCCAACTGTTGTGCCTGCACTGACTTAAATGTTATGAATATTTGTGCAAGCATTTGCGACGCGATATTCATGTCACTAATTAGTGAAGTGAATATCACGTCCCTACTTAGTTGTCACCCGCTCTCCTGCGGCGTAATTAGCCACGTTGCAAATTTTAGTTTCTGATGTGTTTTTGTTAGTTGTGGCGTGAATTTCACATCACTGATGAGCTTTTTTTGTAGTGAGTTTTTTATACGCGGGTTATACTTTTGTTGCCTAAAGTCAAAAATGTTGTAGTGGGTAACGAACTCCTGTTAGATGAGGGAAAAGCAAAAAGAGTTCGAAAGTAGGGTGCTAAGCACACACTTCTCTTAAGAAAGCTTTATAAAATGGGGAGAGAGTCTCTAATTCTACAATGTCTGGGCGAGCATGAAACTGCCCCGGTACTTGTTGAAGTACATAAGGAAGCCTGCAATAGTCATATTGGCATAAAACCTCTCACAACAAGTTGCTAAGGGCGGGATAATATTGGCGTATCCAAATGAAGGATAACATCACCTTCGTTAACAAGTGAGATTAGTGTCAAAGGCACGTTGACCTTTATCATTCCCCACCTGAGCTTCTTCAGTTTGTGACAGCGCCTAGGCTTTTTTACCAGTGAGGGGTGGACATCTTAGGTCCATTCCCCCTGAAGTCAAGTCAACTAAAATTCTTGATAGAGACAGAAGTTGTCGCCAAAATCACAACATAAAGAGTTTTCCGCCTATATTGGAAGAAAATTATATGCAAGTATGGGCTTCTAGAAGCCATTGTCTCCAAGAACTAGACACAATTCTCCAACGCTATGGTCATTAAAGTTTGACGAGATTTAGGAGTACAAACAAAATACATATCTATTGTAAATCTAATGGCCAATGGGCAAGTTGAATTGACGAACAAGATAATTTTAAAGGAGCTTAAAAAGAATAGTGACTATGTCTAAGGCTTATGGACAAAATTGGTCCACGAAATATTATGGTCATATCAATACCACCCCTTACTCTAGCACCAAGGAAATTCCATCTGTCTTGGTGTATGGTTCAGATGTCATGCTGCACGTGGACATTGACAGACTATCGTGGCAACACTCTTAGTTTGATCAAAAGGTAAACAAGGAATGATTGATGGATCTCATTGATGAATTAGGAGAGGTAGCTCATATGCTAGAATTCTCCCTCAAGCATTATTTTGTTTGTTGGACTTCGTGGCGAAGTTCCTTGCCACCTCTTAAGGCAATACTTTGTATGCTAGACTTCATGGCAAAGATCTTTGTCACCTCTTAAGACATTGTATGCTGCACATCAACGTGAAGATCCTTGCTGCCTCCTAAGGTAATATTTCGTATGCTGAAATTCATGACGAAGATCCTTGTCACCTCTTAAGGCAATATTTTGTATACTGAACTTCATAGTGGAGACCCTTGTTTCCCCTCAAGAAAATATTTTATATGTTTTACTTCATGGCGAAGATCCTTACTCCCTCTAAAGAAAATACTTTGTATGATAGACTTCACGGCGAAGATCCTTTCCACTTCTTCATGAAATATTTTTTACGCTGGACTTCATGGCGAAGATCCTTGATGCCTCTTAAGGCACTATTTTGTATGTTGGACGTCATGGAAAAGATCCTTTCCACCTCTAAGGAAATATTTTTTATAATGGACTTCTTAGCGTAGATCCTTATTATTTGTTAAGGCAATATTTTGCATGTTGGACTTCATGGTGAAGCTCTTTGGTGCCTCTTAAAACACTATTTTGTATGCTGGACTTCATGGCAAAAATCTTTTCCGCCTCTTAAGAAAATATTTTGTATGTTGGACTTCATGGCAAAGATCCCTGGCGCCTCTTAAGGCAATATTTTGATGTTGGACTTTCTGGTGGAGATCTTTGTCGCCCTTTAGGGCAATATGAATAAACTATCTAAACTCCCCACTTGAGGAAATTAGAGTTTTCTCAGGCGGGACCATACATATAAATTTTACCCAAGAGGCGCGACTAAAGTCAGGCCTAAGAGACTTAATTAAAGTCTTTTCTGAGGGCTTTGTAGAAGTCTCAACCGAGAGATGCGACACCTCGCTTGAAGAACTTGTAGTCTTGTCAGCGAGGTTCCATATAACTTCACTTGAGGGATTGATATTTTCTAGGCTAACTGTAATATCCCATATCCTCTTAAATGCTCCATTCCTGATCAATTGGAACAAATAGAGTTCCTAAATGCTTATTCTTTGCTAGTTGGGACATATAGGGTAATTAGTGAACTTAAATGAGGTTAATTCTTATTCAATTAGCTTGATCCTTTCTAATTATTAAAAAAAGGATATTTTGATAAATTTATTAAATGGTAAATTGTTACTAGGAGATAAATATCCAACCTAGATATTTCTCCTCACTCTTTTTTGCCATTCATTCTACAATTTGTTAGTAAGAAGAAAAGAGAAGGAAGAAAAGAAAGGAGAAAAGAAAGGAAAAGAGAGAAGATTGGAGGAAGATCAAGAGCTTGAACCATCAAGGATATGATTGGTTCCACAATTCTGTTATGTGCTTGTGAACCTGTAGATTTATTGGCTGTAGCTCTTTTTTCTTGTAAGGGTTGGAGCACCCCTAGTGCTCCTTTCTTTTAATACAAGAGTTGATTATTAAAAAAAAAAAAGGATTCATCTCAATCTTCTATTATTTTCATCTTTTAGAGGGGGTACTCTCAAACACTCTATTTTGTGGTACTCTCACACTTTTGGATCCCTCACACTTTTTAAGTCTTTCTCACTCTAATACCAGATGTAAGTAAATATGGTAACTCACTTGTTTATTAGAATGAAATACTCCTATATAAATAGCTAAAAAAAATAAATTAACTGAATTGAATGCTTCCTAAGAAGCAGGGCCACTAAATCATACTAGACTCCCTACAATTTAGACATAATAAAAAATAACAACCATAATCCTCTCACGATCGGTAGAGATTAAGTAGATAACATATAATAAATAATAATATTTTATTTATTTATTAATAAGTTGGGGGTGGTATGGCTAACTACCACTTGGATTATATGGTTGGTTTGGAATGGAAGTTGTTTCCGGAAGGATGATTGGAATGTGAATAATACTGTTTGGAACATTAAGCACTTGGCTTGGAGGTGGTCTTTTGCGGGAAAATTACTCACCCCAATTACTCTTTCTACAATTTTTGCATGGATCCTTTGCACTTTTGTCGTAGTGGTAATTGGTTTGTAATTTCGCTTTTTGTCGGGTTATCCCGTTTCTCTGGGTAATCGGGTTGGAGAACCCTTAGTTCTCCGTTTTTAATATATCTTGCTTAAAAAAAAAACTACTTTTAGAAACAACACCCATAATCTTAAGATATACAAAATTGTCATCCAGTTTTAATATATACGACATTGTTATACAAGAGTAGCTAGATTCTTTAAAAAAAAAACCATTGATTTTCAGTGTTGGAAAATAAAAAATTCTAAAATACAAATAATGTAAAGACCTATGAAACAGGACACCAACAGCACTTCGACATGAACAATAATTTTAAAATACATAAATTTATTGTAATTACACATTTTGGTATCTATTTCAGTATTAAAATATTGTCACGTTGAATCAAAGTTTTTTTTTATGCTTATGACTGCCGGTTTTGCGGTCAGGCAATCAGTGATGTCTTTTGAAATAAATCGACATATGATGCATCCAAAATTCTCCATAACTCCCTTTTATTTTATACTATAAGTCACTTCACCTTATATTCAACTCGTGACACCAGCAAAATTGAATAACAATATCCTTTTATCCTTTTCAAATTAAATTAAGCCGATTCGATTGACTACACAGCAAAAACAAATCACAAAATTTCAGAAAACGTAGAAAAATTAAAAACAATGTCTCTACATTTTTTTAAAGAAATCGAGCCGATTCTATTGACCATTCACCTAATATAAATCACAATTTAATAATACACTGTTTAGGTTTAGATGAACCTATATAATGCACTACCTTAACTCCAAAATCGAACAAGAAAAATATTAAGAGAACAAACAAACACTATAAACACAATGCTACTGATAATCGCTTCCACTTTTCTCTTTCTTTTTCTTCTAATCAAATTCTATTCCTATTCTTCTGAAACAAAAAACTCACCTCCAAGATTACCTTTAATAGGAAATCTTCATCAAATTGGTTCCTTCCCTCACCGTAATTTTTATGCTCTTGCCAAAAAATATGGCCCTTTCATGCAAATGTATTTTGGTAAAGTTCCTATTCTTGTCATCTCATCCGCTGAAGCTGCACGTGACATAACCAAAACTCATGATCATGTCTTTGCTAACAGACCCCCCAAGATTAATTATGACATACTTCTGTATAACTTCAGAGATGTTTCATCTGCTCCATATGGAGAGTACTGGAGACAGTTGAGAAGCATTTGTATGTTACATCTTCTTAGTGCTAAGAGGGTTAAGTCTCTTCGTACTGTGAGAGAGGAAGAACTTGTTTTAATGATGGACAAAATAAGAGACTACTCTTCGAAATCATTACCGGTGAATTTAAGCGAATTGATCGCGTCAAAGACTAATGACGTTGTTTGTAGGGCTACTTTGGGAAATAAGTATAGTGGGGAAAGTGGGACAGGATTTGCTAAGTTGATGATGGATTTTACTGAGTTGCTTGGTACTTTTATGGTTGGGGACTATGTCCCTAGCCTTGATTGGATGACACATCTCTCTGGATATTACTCAAGAGCAAAGAAAGTTGCCAAACAATTTGACGATCTTTTGGAGGGTGTAGTCGAGGAACGTTTCAATAATCCCAAAGGTGATGATGAAGAACAGACTGATTTGGTTGATGTTTTGCTTTGGATCCAAAGGACAGAATCACTAGGTTTTCCTATAGACCGAACAACCATAAAGGCTTTGTTATTGGTAAGTGTAAAACTTAAAATCACTATATATATTACTGTCTCTATATATCTGGTCTTTATTGTAAGAGAAAATTTATTTTTTAGATTCATTATTGAATAATTTTGAACTATATATATTATACAGGACATGTTTGTTGCGGGTACAGACACCATATCAACTTTGTTAGAGTGGGAAATGTCGGAACTCTTGAAGAATCCACACATGATGAAGAAATTAAAAGAAGAAGCAAGGACAGTGGCGAATGGAAGAACATACATAACCGAAGACGATTTAAGTAACATGAAATACTTAAAAGCAGTCGGTAAAGAAGCACTACGGATGTATCCTCCGATTCCACTACTAGTCCCTCGAGAATGTAGACAAGATGTGAAAGTAAACGGTTACAACATTAAAGCTGGGACAAGAGTTTTTATCAATGCATGGGGAATTGCAAGAGATCCAAGATATTGGGATCAACCAGATGAGTTCAGGCCAGAGAGATTCTTGGATACATCGGTGGATGTGAAAGGAATAGATTACCAGTTGATTCCGTTTGGATCGGGGAGAAGAGGTTGTCCAGGACTAGTGTATGCTATGGCTGCTAATGATCTTGTGTTGGCGAACCTTGTGCATCAGTTTAACTGGGAATTACCTGGTGGTGCTGGGGCCAAGGTCGATATGTCTGAAGCATTTGGTTTTACTGTGCACAGAAAGTTTCCTCTCATGGCATATGCAGCAGTTTCTAATCAGAACTGAATGAGGGAGTAGGAAGCAATAATGGCGTTTGAATAATTTATGTAGTAACCCTTGTCTTCTATTTCTTGTATGGGTATACAGTTAGTTTTAAATATTCCAATAATATATAGTTAAATATGGATCGGTGACTGTATATGTGTGTCTGCGTATCTTATTTAAAATATAAATTAAATAAATTACATTTGAGACTCCATCTTAATGTAGACAATAGTTTTAGACAAATTAGAAGTCCACTTTGATTCAACGCAAATTGACAGAATGAATATAAAATTATAAAAAGTTTATAAAATGCCAAAATTAATACCTAGTTGTAATTTATAAACAAAACCCAAAACCCCAGCCACAAAATTAAAATTAAAGAGTTGAGAACAGACAACACCCAAAGAAAGCATGTTGCATCCTCTAAGCATGAGATGATTGGATGAATTTAGTTTAAGTGGCCCCAAGGGGCTGCTGCCAAAATAGGATTAAAAAAGTGACCAGATAATTTCAAGTTAAGTATATCACTATCGATACCCATCAATATTATCTAACACGAACCTAACATTAAATATGAATTAGCATTTGTCTCATAGGGCAAATAAGGTCTTGAAATTGGTTAATAATGGTTGGAATCGATCTTGATATAATAAGGTTGAATCACTTTTTTTTATTAATTCACCATGTTTATTCTTCACTCGAGATATTCAACCACACACACTTGACAGTAAGATGATTATGATAGAGATCGAAAATTAAGATAAATGGAAAATGTAATATTGATTGAGTTAAAAACTATTACAGAGATTGATTCCTATAATCCCAGAGCAAATGCTCCTTAGAGGAGAGATGATTCTCTCTCTGCCCAACCCATTAGGTTCCTAACAAAATTCATGAATGAATCCTTCTCTAACTAAACCGGACATTATATAACTCCTATTTTTCTTCAAATAGATTGGTCCATAGGAAGTATTAATCAATTCAGTATTAATGGACTAAGGCCCTGAAGGATAGAAAAACACTTAGAAAGGGGGGGTTTGAATAAGTGTAGTCTAAAAACTTGAACGATAAAAACAATTTGCACAGTTATTTTTATCCTGGTTCGTTGTTAACTAAACTACTCCAGTCCACCCCCACGGAGTGATTTACCTCACCTGAGGATTTAATCCACTAATCGCAACAGATTACAATGGTTTTCCACTTAGCCCACGACTAAGTCTTCTAGAGTATCCTGATCACAACCTGGTCACTCTAGGAACAAATGCTTAGACACAAGCTAAGACTTTCTTAGAGTATCCTGACCACCACGTGATCACTCTAATTACAACTGCTTAGACACAAGCTAAGACTTCCTAGAGTATCCTGATCAACACTTGATCACTCTAGTTACTTACAAATTAATGTAATCAATTTTAATAGTATTACAAATGCTTCTGAAAAGCTATAATCACAACAGTGATATTTCTCTTAACGTTTAAGCTTAATCTCACTAATATATTACAACAGCAATGTAGTGAGCTTTAATGAAGATGAAGTTTCTGAGCTTTGAATTGAACAGCATTTCAGCAAGTTTTTCAGAATAAGTTCGTTCAGAATTGGTAACCTTGCTTCTCATCAGAACTTCATATTTATAGGCACTTGAGAAGATGACCGTTGGGAGCATTTAATGCTTTGCGTATTCCGTACAGCATTGCATTTAATGTTTCACGCTTTTGTCAACTACCTCGAGCCTTGTTCACGTTGTGTCTACTGACGCTGCCTTTAATAGCTTCCAACGTTCCTTTTGTCAGTCAGCGTAGCCTGCCACCTGTACTTTCGTCTGATCTGATGTTTGTGTATACAACGTTTGAATATCATCAGAGTCAAACAGCTTGGTGCATAGCATCTTCTTGTCTTCTGACCTTGAAGTGCTTCTGAGCGTGATACCATTAGAACTTCAGTGCTTCTGCTTCTGATCTCAAGTTCTTCTGATGCTTCCATAGACCCATGTTCTGATTCTGCTTTGACCATCTTCTGATGTCCTGCCAGACCATGTTCTGATGTTGCATGCTGAACCTTCTGAGACAAAGCTTCTGAGCGCTGATTTGTGCATACTCTTTATATATTTCCTGAAAGGGAAATTGCAATGTATTAGAGTACCACATTATCTCACACAAAATTCATATCCTTGTTATCATCAAAACTAAGAATATTGATCAGAACAAATCTTGTTCTAACAATCTCCCCCTTTTTGATGATGACAAAAACATATATAAATGATATGAATTTGCGATCAGAAAGAGCAGACGACTAAAGACAATTTACACAGCTATAGCATAAGCATGTGAATATGTCTCCCCCTGAGATGAATAATCTCCCCCCTGAAATTAATACTAGAAGAATTTTAATAATAAAAGACTTCCCTGAGTATTTCAGTAGAGACGTTCACAGTGCTTGATCTACAGAACATTCATGACTTCTGATTTCTGCTTCCATAGGACAGCTTCAGAACATTGAATTTCTTTAGATCCTCAGAACATTCACAGCTTCTGATTCTTGCTTCCATCGGACAGCTTCAGAACTTGAATTTCTCTGATCTTCAGAACATTCCCAGCTTCTGACTTCTGCTTCCATCGGACAGCTTCAGAACTTGAATTTCTTTAGATCTTCAGAACATCCACAGCTTCTGATTCTTGCTTCCATTGGGACAGCTTCAGAGCTTGAATTTCTTTAGATCTTCATGCTAGATTGTATCAGAACGTTGTTGAATGTACCAGAGCATCATCAGAGCATCTCTACATCCTGAAATGTTACAGAACAAAACTAAACGACAAAAGTCAGCATGAATGAGTCAGAACATAGAATATGTTTCATAACACATAATATGTATCAGAGCCATATAGAATGTATCAGAACAAATAGACATAATGTTTCAGATCATATTCTATCATCAGAATATCTGAACATTCTTCCTTCTTGCTTCTGATTTTGAAGCTTCATAGCACTCAGCTTGCTTCAAGAATCCAAGAGCTTGATTCATCTTGTTGCTTCTTATGTTGATCTTGAATCTTCAATTCCTGCAACAACACAACTTAAAGCATAGAACTTTGCAAGTTCTGTTAGTAATGTGGGGTCTTTTACCCGGTAACTGATAATATTAATCAGATCATTTATCATATATTTTCTCCCCCTTTTTGTCATAACATCAAAAAGAATATAAAAGATTCAGATGTAGAAAACGACAAAGGAAAGAAACAGAATCAAACTTTTCATTGATTAAGCAAACAGAATTACAAAAGATGTATGCAGAATAAGCAGATGCAACAAACAAAGAAAACTACAAAGACCAAAGACTAAGACCCTAGCTTAGACAAAATCTGCGCCAGAATGTCATGAACCCCGTCAGTGCTTGCAGTTTGCCTTGCCATGAAGGAGCGAAACTCAGCGTTGGCTGCCTCTTGCGCGTCCAAACGAGAAGCCAGCATAGCTTGATTCTAATGCAGAGCGTCCAAGGTCTCCATCAGAGCTGAGGGTACACCAGAAGAAGAAGCACCAGAACTTCTGCCAACAGGGACAGCAATCTCAGCAGGACGATCTTCTGGAAGGTCTTCAGCTTCTGTACCTTCCATGTCAACATCTGAGTCTGACTCAGGAGCAGCCTCAGCATATTCTGGTTCAGGCAACTCAGAAGCTCCAACTTCCAACGCCTGAAGAATAGCTGCAAGGTTTGTTGGAGGAGTAGGACCAGCAACTTCAGCAGGATAAACCACTTCCAGAAAGACCATGTGAGGAGCACTTTCAGAAGGATTCATTCTGAACCAATCAAACAACCATTGAAAATCTCCAGTCAGCACAAGATACCTTGGTCTCCATACCACGATGTCTCTGCAGAGATTTTCTTCAACCATCTCATCTGCAGGTATCCTCTCTTCAAGAACTCTTCTGTTCCTGATGAGATGGTGATAACTGCTTTCACCAACTTCCAAGCGAAGACCGCGAGCCCCAGGTGCTTCAGTCATGATCATTCTCTGGACGTCCGTAGCCCTAACCAGAAAATCCTGGCGAAAGGCTTCCCAGAGGTTGCAGGTAGCATACTCATTCAGATGATTAAGGTGAGCAGCACCCAGAATCTCCAACCAGCTATTTACATCTGAGTGTAAAAGCTCTAGAGAAGAATGAGTGGTAGGTGTTGGAGGGTTGACAGTGAATCTGGAGTCAGGAAACACAAAACTGTAGGGGTTAGGTGTTCTGGTGGGAAAAGGGTGTGAGAGCGGTGAGGAGATATCTGTGAGATGGGTTGAGGGGGAAGGGATATCAGATAGTGGAGATGGTGGTTCCAGAGAGGTGAAAGAAGAGGAAGAGGTGGTGGAAGTCTGTGAAGAGGGAGGTGATTGAGGGATACCATCAAGGGGTTGATACACACGTCTAGAGTAGTTTCCAGACATCATAGCTTCAAAGGGATTCACCTTGAGAGGGTCATAGGTGATTCTTACTCTTTTTGGTTTGTTTTCTGGTTCATCAGTTGCCTTTCTCTTTTGTTTACGATCAGTTTCTTGATTTGCAGAACTTGACGAAGGATTCATGATGAAGTTGCAGATAGTGAAAACTGCTAGGGTTTATGATATGAATGCAAAGAGAGAGAGAGAGAGCGAAAAAGAAATTGAATGCAAGAGAGAGAAATATAAGAGGGAAAAGAAACGTTTGAAGAGTATTAAAAGAAAAAGAAATAAAAGAAATGATGGATAGCATTTAATGTTACGTGACGTAAGGAGAGATAATAATGACAAAAGAAGTGATTAGCACAGTTACCTAAGTAGGCGTCCCCTCAACTGCACGCACGCTTGTTCAGAAATAGTGAACACGTGTTTACCATCTGGATAGCCAGTTACAGCTGTTTTACTTTTAAAGAGATTCTGAGTCAACTTAGACAATGAAACGTTAGTAATAACAGAATCACTACTTCTAATTGATTACAATCAGAACTTCTTATAAAAGACTAATCCAATCTCATTTCAGAAGATACTCATACATAAGATCTTCTCATCTTCTCATTCTGGGCATAAATCCATACTGATATTCTTCAGAATGAACTTAAACCTATCTTCAGCAAGGGGTTTTGTAAAGATATCAGCCCATTGATGGTCTGTATCCACAAAGTTTAAAGATATAACACCCTTCTGAACATAGTCCCTTATGAAATGATGTTTAATCTCAATATGTTTAGCTTTTGAATGCAAGATAGGATTCTTAGATAAACATATAGCAGAAGTATTATCACAGAAAATAGGAATGTTACTCTCATATATCTGATAATCTTCCAGCTGACTTCTCATCCAGAGCATTTGTGTGCTACAACCAGCAGCAGCAACATATTCTGCTTCTGTTGTTGAGAGGGCAATAGTAGCTTGCTTCTTGCTGTACCATGAGATCAGGTGACTTCCAAGAAATTGACAACTTCCAGAACTACTCTTCCTTTCAATTCTATCTCCAGCATAGTCAGCATCACATAATCCTACTAAGTTATAATCTTTGGATCTTCTGTAAACTAAACCAACATTAGTAGTACCTTCCAGATACCTCAGAATTCTCTTAACCGCAGTTAAATGAGATTCTCTCGGATCTGATTGGAATCTAGCACATAAACAAACACTGAAGAGAATGTCAGGTCTAGAAGCAGTTAGGTATAGAAGAGATCCAATCATACCTCTGTACAACTTCTGATCTACCTTCTTACTTACCTCATCCTTACCTAGGACACATGTTGGATGCATAGGAGTTTTGGCTTCTTTGCTTTCAGAAAGATTAAACTTCTTCAGAAGTTCTTTCACATACTTCGTTTGATGAACATAGCTTCCATCAGAAGTTTGGTTGATTTGAATCCCAAGGAAATACTTGAGTTCTCCCATCATGCTCATTTCAAATTCAGCCTGCATAGACTCAGCAAACTCCTTTCCAAGTGTAGCATTAGATGTTCCAAAGATGATATCATCAACATATATTTGACATATTAAAATATCCTTTTTAAAGGTTTTACAGAAAAGAGTAGTGTCCACTTTTCCTCTAGTGAAACCATTTTCCAGAAGGAAAGAACTTAAACGTTCATACCAAGCTCTAGGAGCTTGCTTCAATCCTTATAATGATTTCTTTAATTTAAAAACATGATTTGGAGACTTGGAGTCTTCAAAACCAGGAGGTTGATGGACATAAACTTCTTCATCTATATAACCATTTAAGAAGGCACTCTAGACATCCATTTGATAAAGAGTGATGTTATGTTGAGTGGCAAAAGAAATTAATAGACGAATAGATTCTAACCTGGCCACTGGTGCAAAGGTTTCTGTGTAGTCAATCCCTTCTTGCTGACTATAACCTTGAGCAACCAGTCTGGCTTTGTTTCTTACCACTTCTCCCTTCTCGCTTAGCTTGTTTCTGAATACCCACTTAGTGCCGATGATGTTAAATACTTTTGGTCTAGGAACCAAGTCCCATACATCATTCCTTGTAAACTGATTGAGTTCTTCTTGCATGGCAATTATCCAGTCTGGATCTTCTAGAGCTTGATCAACAGAAGTTGGCTTGATCAAAGAAACAAGACCTAATTGACAGTCTGCATTGTTCTTAAGGAAGGCCCTTGTTCTGATGGGATCGTCTTTCTTCCCAAGGATCACATCTTCTGAATGAGCTGATGCAAGTCTAGGTGATCTTCTAACTGTTGGCTCTTCAGAAATCCTGAGATTCTCTAAAGATGCAGCAACTTGATCTTCTGATCCATTGCTTCTGAGACTATCAGCTTCTGCAGCTTTGCTTCTTGGTTCTACTGCTTCTGATATATCAATATCAAAATCTGCAAAATTCTCAAACTGCTTTGGTATTTCAAGACCAAGCTTATCATCAAACCTGATATTGATTGATTCTTCTACAATCAATGTTTCAGTATTGTATACTCTGTAGCCTTTAGAGCGTTCAGAATATCCAAGAAGGAAACACTTTTGTGCAAGACTTATGGTTCCAGAGCCAATGATTTTTCCCTTCTGATCTCCTCCAAACTTGACTTCTCCACCTGGTTTAAGCACCAGGTCTTGGAATGTAGACCTTCTTCCCGTCATGTGTCGCGAGCACCCAGAGTCCAGGTACCATGACATTTTGCTTTTTGTCCTCTTTGCCTCCAAGGATATCTCTTCAGAATCTGATTTTGATGTAGATTCTGATCCATCATCTTCTGTAGCCATCAGCGCGAAGTTGGCTTGCTCTTCTTCAGAGGCTGATTCTGATTCTGATTCAGAATCATCCCATGTTGCCATAAGACCTTTCTTCTTATGAAACTTCTTCTTGGGATTCTCCTTCTGAAGTTTTGGACACTCGTTCTTGTAATGTCCAGGCTCATTGCACTCATAGCAGACAACCTTCTTCTTGTCAGATCTTATGTCACTAGAAGATTCTCCTCGTTCAAATCTCTTTGAACTTCTGAAGCCTCTGAACTTCCTTTGCTTGCTCTTCCAGAGTTGGTTTACCCTTCTGGAGATCATGGACAGTTCATCTTCTTCTTCAGATTCTGATTCTTCAGGATCTTCTTCTCTAGCCTGAAAAGCGTTAGTGCATTTTTTAACATTAGATTTTAATGCAATAGACTTACCTTTCTTCTGAGGCTCGTTTGCATCCAGCTCTATTTCATGGCTTCTCAAGGCACTGATAAGCTCTTCCAAAGAAACTTCATTCAGATTCTTTGCAATCTTGAATGCTGTTACCATTGGACCCCATCTTCTTGGTAGGCTTCTGATAATCTTCTTTACATGATCAGCCTTGGTGTAGCCTTTATCCAGAACTCTTAATCCAGCAGTTAGCGTTTGAAATCTTGAGAACATCTTCTCAATGTTTTCATCATCCTCCATCTTGAAGGCTTCATATTTCTGGATTAGAGCAAGAGCTTTAGTCTCCTTGACTTGAGCATTTCCCTCATGGGTCATTTTCAATGACTCATATATATCATGGGCAGTTTCCCTGTTAGATATCTTCTCATACTCAGCATGAGAGATAGCATTCAGCAAAACAGTCCTACATTTATGATGATTCTTGAAAAGCTTCTTCTGATCATCATCCATTTCTTGCCTTGTAAGCCTTACGCCACTGGCTTTCACTGGATGTTTGTAACCATCCATCAGAAGATCCCATAATTCACCATCTAGACCAAGAAAGTAACTTTCCAGTTTATCTTTCCAGTATTCAAAGTTTTCACCATCAAATACTGGTGGTCTAGTATAACCATTGTTACCATTGTATTGCTCAGCAGAGCCAGATGTAGATGCAGATGTAGTTATTGGAATTTCACCAGCCATCTTTTACTGAAGCGTTTTTCTCTTCCTGAATCTTTTCTAAACACGGTTAAGTGCTTGCACCTTAGAACCGGCGCTCTGATGCCAATTGAAGGATAGAAAAACACTTAGAAAGGGGGGGTTTGAATAAGTGTAGTCTAAAAACTTGAACGATAAAAACAATTTGCACAGTTATTTTTATCCTGGTTCGTTGTTAACTAAACTACTCCAGTCCACCCCCACGGACTGATTTACCTCACCTGAGGATTTAATCCACTAATCGCAACAGATTACAATGGTTTTCCACTTAGCCCACGACTAAGTCTTCTAGAGTATCATGATCACAACCTGATCACTCTAGGAACAAATGCTTAGACACAAGCTAAGACTTTCTTAGAGTATCCTGACCACCACGTGATCACTCTAATTACAACTGCTTAGATGTAACACCCTTCTAATACCCCGCAAAATATTAAACAATAATCAGAGTAAAACATGAAAAGGGCATTACAACTGCCATATAATTAAAATAATACTCATGTCATGCCATAAAAAGGAACGTTAAACTCAAATATCATTCAGATCGTCATGTTAACACAGCGGAAATATATTTAACATCTGAACAATGCAACATCCAAAGCCATAGGCTTAAAACACCACCATAATAAAATACTGAAATAAAGGAGTTCCACAAATAAATCTAAACAACGTCCCCAGTGTTACACGACCAGAGCATGACACAGACCCAACCGACTCTAACGAACTACTTGACGAGCTAATCCTCACCAAGTACAGGAGCTACTCCTCAATCTGAAAAATAACAACAGTAAGGGTGAGTCTCATTCACATTTAACTAATGTTATAAGATATAGATAATAAAATATCATTTCACATGCCATTCACCCAATCATAGTTACGATCAGATTCAAATCATACAATCAGTAAGCAAACAACCAAATCAACACATATTATAACATTGGACAATCTTCCATTCATGTTATAATAGCACAAACAGCCTAATGCAATGCAACTACATGCATGTGGTACCAAAATCTGGGATAACCCAACTCACCGACCCACCATCGTCAAGGATACGGTAACACCCACTCACCAATTCCACACAATGGGAATTAGCTACCACTGATCCACCATCGTCAAGGACCAGCCACAAAATGATTATGAATGCATGCATCAACCATAACATGCTCATCACCCACATAAATCGACCAAATGTCATAATCATCAATAAAACACATATTTCTCGCCAACAATACATGTATAATAAACACCGGTTACAACCACAACATCATACAAGTAAAACATTCATTAGTGTACCTATAAGCATAAACCACCACAACCAAATAAAATCGAGTAATTTTAAATAATTTCGAGTCACAACTCAAAACATTATTTTATTATGTAAATTATCTGATTAGCTTCACCATGCTCGAAACGGCACCAAAATTCGGTTTACGGTTTAAAAGTTACACATTTTAAACTTTTCAAAATGGTCTGTCACCAACAGCACGCGGCGCCAACCTTGGTTTGCGGCGCGAACTGAGCGAGTCAAAAATTCCCAACATTCTGCCAAGCACTTCGCGGCGCAAACGTGTGTTCGCGGCGCGAAATGAGCAAAGAAGTACGCCTTCACGGCGCGGCCATATGCTCGCGGCGCGTACTGAGCACAACAAAACTTCCTGGCTTTCTGCCAAGCAGTTCGCGGCGCCAACTCCTGGACGCGACGCGAACTGGCGATTTCCAGAACTCCGAATCTCAGAAAACAGCCTGCGATTTTGCCCTTCCTTCACCGAATCACTACCAAACCAATTCCATTCCAACCAGATTTTTACGTACAGCAAACAAGCACATATTATAACACATTTATAATACATTCAACCATCCAATTAACACCATACATGATCAATACAATCATTATAAATCAATTCTCCCCAAAAACCTAACAATTCTACAACCTAAGCATAACCCAATTGATACGAATAACACGATCAAATTCTATCATACTACCTATAATCCCATAATAGAATATAAACGGAAGAGTCCCCCCTTACCTGAAGGTTGATTCTTCGCTCTTCCTCTCGTCGCACTTCTCCGCTCCTCTTCTCTTTTCACGTTCAGACCCTTTTCCCAAAATGCTGTAACCCTCTCTATTCCACAACTCCTTCTATTTTATTAAAATTGAAATAAAATTATTTTAATTAGTAATAGGGCCTACCAATGCACCCCCTCTTTACTAACCACAACTCAAGCCCAATTGCTTAATTCCTCATAATCTTCCATAATTCCAAATAATTCCCCATAATTCAATTAAATTAATTAAATTAAATTATGAAAATAAATGGAGTGTTACAACTCTCCCCCACTAAATAGTTTTCGTCCTCGAAAACATACCTTAGGTAAATAACTCTGGATAGGAATCCTTCATCTGACTTTCCAGTTCCCAAGTCACATTCCCACTTGCTGGTCCTCCCCAAGCTACTCTGACCAGTGCTATCTCTTTGCCACGCAATTATTTCAGCCTTCGATCTTCAATCCTCATAGGCAAAGCTTCAACTGTCATGTTATCCTTTACCTGTACATCATCGACTTGGATCACATGAGATGGATCAGCAATGTATTTCCTCAACTGCGACACATGGAATACATCATGCAGATTCGCAAGTGTCGGTGGCAACGCAATACGATACGATACTCGAAGGAATACCATGTAAACTCACTATCTTCTCAATATACAATTGAGCCAGCTTCTCCATTGGGTAATCCATTCTCATTGGTATAAAGTGAGCAGACTTTGTCAACCTGTCCACAATAACCCAAATAGCTTCACAATTCTTCACCGTCCTCGGCAAACCTGAAACAAAATCCATAGATATACTATCCCACTTCCATTCCGGAATAAATAACGGTTGCATAGCTCCATACGGTTTATGATGCTCAATCTTTGACTTCTGGCAAGTCAAACAAGCATAGACAAATTCAGCTATCTCCTTTTTCATTCCAGGCCACCAAAACAGCTTCTTTAAGTCATGATACATCTTGGTAGCACCAGGATGAATACTCAATCCACTACGATGTCCCTCCTCAAGAATGCTTCTTCTCTATTCGGCAACATCAGGAACACAAACACGATTACCAAACCTCATTATACCATTCTCGTCGATTCTGAATTCACCTCCTTTATCTTGGTTAATTAGAGTCAACTTATCAACCAACTCTACATCAGTCTTCTGACCCTCTCGGATTTCCTCAAGAATACCACTAGTCAGCTTCAGCATACCCAATTTAACACTGGTAGGAGTGTCTTCGCACACCAGACTTAAATCTCTGAATTGTTCAATTAAATCCAATTCTCTCACCATCAGCATAGACATATGCAAGGACTTCCTGCTCAAAGCATCGGCAACCACGTTTGCTTTGCCCGGATGATAATTCAGTTCAAAATCATAATCCTTGAGAAATTCTAACCATCTTCTTTGTCTCATATTTAGCTCTTTTTGGTCAAAGAGATACTTCAAACTCTTGTGATCACTAAATACTTCAAACCTCGAACCATATAGATAATGCCTCCACAATTTCAGCACAAATACCACTGCTGTCAACTCTAAGTCATGAGTTGGATAGTTTCTCTCATGCACTTTGAGTTGTCTCGACGCATAAGCGACTACCTGTTGATTCTGCATTAGTACACCTCCTAATCCCAACAACAAAGCATCACAATAAACAACAAAAGATTCCGCCGAATTCGGCAAAATCAAGATCGGTGCACTAGTCAACCTCTTCTTCAACTCTTGGAATCCTTCTTCACATTTCGAATCCCAGACGAAAGCTCGACTCTTCCTAGTCAACTTAGTTAACGGCAACGCTAACTTTGAAAAACCTTCAATGAACTTTCTATAGTAACCCGCAAGACCAAGGAAACTACGGATTTCGGAAACTGACTTCGGAGCTTCCCACTGAGACACTGCTTCTACTTTCGTTGGGTCAATGGCAATACCATCCTTGGAAATTACATGCCGAAGAAAGCTCACTTCATTTAACCAGAACTCACACTTTGACAGTTTTGCATAAAGTTTCTTTTCCTTCAATAGTTCCAATACCACTCTAAGATGATTTGCATGCTCTTCTTCATTCTTAGAATATATTAAAATATCATCGATAAATACCACCACGAACTGATCCAGGTAAGGATGGAAGATCCTATTCATATACTCCATGAAAACCCCCGGCGCATTAGTTACCCCAAAAGGCATCACTGTATATTCGTAGTGACCATACCTTGTTCTAAATGTCGTCTTCTGAATATCGTCCGTCTTCACCCGAATCTGGTGATATCCCGACCTCAAGTCAATTTTGCTGAACACGCTCGCACCAACCAGTTGATCCATTAAATCATCAATCCTCGGCAATGGATACCGATTCTTGATAGTAACTTTATTCAGTTGCCTATAATCCACACACAACCTCATTGAGCCTTCTTTCTTCTTCACTAGTAACACCGGTGCACCCCACGGTGAGACACTAGGACGAATAAATTTCTTCTCAAGTAACTCTTCCAATTGACTCTTTAGCTTAGTCAATTCCGATGCCGACATATGATAAGGTGCCATCGACACAGGACTAGTTCCAGGAATTAATTCAATAGCAAAATCTACCTCCCTCTCTGGCGGTAATTCTCTTACATCTTCAGGGAAAACTTCCGGAAATTCACATACTACCGGTAAGTCATTACTCACCGCTTTCTTTTTCACTTCCATGGATGCAATCAACATGAACACAGCAGCCCCGTCCTTCATTGCTTCATCCACTTGTCTAGCCGTCATCGCTAAATCCTCAACACTGACATCTTCAGGAAAAATAACCGTCTTCGTGAAACAGTTGATATGAACCCGATTAAATTGCAACCAATTCATGCCCAGGATAACATCAAGTTGTTCCAACGGAAGGCACACTAAGTCCATTCCGAATTCTCTACCAAAAATATCAGTTGGACAGTTCAAACAAGCAAACGAAGTAGTCACTGAACCCGACGCAGGAGTGTCAATGATCATACTTTAATCAACCGATCCTCTGGAGTAGTCTCTGAACCAGATAAGGCGAACACCTTACCACCAGCTTGATTCTTCCTCGGCTTAGGACACTTAGGACTAATATGACCTTCTTCCCCGCAGTTGAAACAAGTTACAGTGTTCCCTTTGCACTCAATAGCAATGTGACCTGCCTTTCCACATCTATAGCACTTCTTTTCCTCACTTTTGCACTCGTGAATGCGATGTCCAGGTTCTCCACACTTGAAGCACTTAATAGGGGCACTAAAGTCTCCCCCACTAGGTTTCTTCCAGCCTCCAGCTTTTTGGTTACCCTTACCATATGGCTTACCACGATCCACATGCTTTTTCCCTTTCCTGTCGACTAACTCGCGAGAGTGTGACGACTTCAGCTTAATATTGTCCTCTTCAAAGATTCGGCTGCAGTCAACCAAATCGACAAACCTGCGAATCCTCTGGTATCTGATACCCTGTTTAATCTCATCACGGAGACCATTCTCAAACTTAACACACTTCGAGAACTCGCTAGCCTCATCATTATTGTAGTGGACATAATACTTTGCCAGTTCAACAAACTTGGACGCATACTCTGGCACGGTCATGTTACCTTGTGTCAGCTCCAAAAATTCAATCTCTTTCCTGCCTCTAACATCCTCAGGAAAGTACCTCCGCAAGAATTCTCTCTTGAACACAGCCCAAGTGATTGCAACACCTGCAGCTTGCAGTTCGTCCCTACTAGCCATCCACCAATCATCAGCTTCTTCAGACAGCATGTGACTACCATATCTCACCTTCAGATTTTCGTCACAATCAATCACCCGGAAGATCCTTTCAATTTCCTTTAGCCACTTCTGGGCGCCTTCGGGATCGTGAGTGCCTTTGAACAACGGAGGGTTGTTCCTCTGAAAACTGTTCAGCTGCCTGTCAGCACCAATTCCAGCTCCATTGGCATTCCCTCCCAACACACCAGCAATCATACCGAGAGCCTCAGCAATCGCGTTGTCGTTTCTTCCTCCTCTTCCGGCCATTGCTCTGCTAAGTATAAAACAATATTTATTAGAACAAGAAGTATCGACAGTGTCAATCTTACACTAATCGCATACGAGGGATCAACCGACACTAAGACTCTGACTCAAACGACCAACTATGCTCTAATACCACTATTGTAACACCCTTCTAATACCCCGCATAATATTAAACAATAATCAAAGTAAAACATGAAAATGGCATTACAACTGCCATATAATTAAAATAATACTCATGTCATGCCGTAAAAAGGAACGTTAAACTCAAATATCATTCAGATCGTCATGTTAACACAGCGGAAATATATTTAACATCTGAACAATGCAACATCCAAAGCCATAGGCTTAAAACACCACCATAATAAAATACTGAAATAAAGGAGTTCCACAAATAACTCTAAACAACGTCCCCAGTGTTACACGACCAGAGCATGACACAGACCCAACCGACTCTAACGAACTACTTGACGAGCTAATCCTCACCAAGTACAGGAGCTACTCCTCAATCTGAAAAATAACAACAGTAAGGGTGAGTCTCATTCACATTTAACTAATGTTATAAGATATAGATAATAAAATATCATTTCACATGCCATTCACCCAATCATAGTTACGATCAGATTCAAATCATACAATCAGTAAGCAAACAACCAAATCAACACATATTATAACATTGGACAATCTTCCATTCATGTTATAATAGCACAAACAGCCTAATGCAATGCAACTACATGCATGTGGTACCAAAATCTGGGATAACCCAACTCACCGACCCACCATCGTCAAGGATACGGTAACACCCACTCACCAATTCCACACAATGGGAATTAGCTACCACTGATCCACCATCGTCAAGGACCAGCCACAAAATGATTATGAATGCATGCATCAACCATAACATGCTCATCACCCACATAAATCGACCAAATGTCATAATCATCAATAAAACACATATTTCACGCCAACAATACATGTATAATAAACACCGGTTACAACCACAACATCATACAGGTAAAACATTCATTAGTGTACCTATAAGCATAAACCACCACAACCAAATAAAATCGAGTAATTTTAAATAATTTTGAGTCACAACTCAAAACATCATTTTATTATGTAAATTATCTGATTAGCTTCACCATGCTCGAAACGGCACCAAAATCCGGTTTACGGTTTAAAAGTTACACATTTTAAACTTTTCAAATTGGTCTGTCACCAACAGCACGCGGCGCCAACCTTGGTTCGCGGCGCGAACTGAGCGAGTCAAAAATTCCCAACATTCTGCCAAGCACTTCGCGGCGCAAACGTGTGTTCGCGGCGCGAAATGAGCAAAGAAGTACGCCTTCGCGGCGCGGCCATATGCTCGCGGCGCGTACTGAGCACAACAAAACTTCCTGGCTTTCTGCCAAGCAGTTCGCGGCGCCAACTCCTGGACGCGGCGCAAACTGGCGATTTCCAGAACTCCGAATCTCAGAAAACAGCCTGCGATTTTGCCCTTCCTTCACCGAATCACTACCAAACCAATTACATTCCAACTAGATTTTTACGTACAGGAAACAAGCACATATTATAACACATTTATAATACATTCAACCATCCAATTAACACCATACATGATCAATACAATCATTATAAATCAATTCTCCCCAAAAACCTAACAATTCTACAACCTAAGCATAACCCAATTGATACGAATAACACGATCAAATTCTATCATACTGCCTATAATCCCATAATAGAAGATAAACGGAAGAGTCCCCCCTTACCTGAAGGTTGATTCTTCGCTCTTCCTCTCGTCGCACTTCTCCGCTCCTCTTCTCTTTTCACGTTCAGACCCCTTTCCCAAAATGCTGTAACCCTCTCTATTCCACAACTCCTTCTATTTTATTAAAATTGAAATAAAATTATTTTAATTAGTAATAGGGCCTACCAATGCACCCCCTCTTTACTAACCACAACTCAAGCCCAATTGCTTAATTCCTCATAATCTTCCATAATTCCAAATAATTCCCCATAATTCAATTAAATTAATTAAATTAAATTATGAAAATAAATGGAGTGTTACATTAGACACAAGCTAAGACTTCCTAGAGTATCCTGATCAACACTTGATCACTCTAGTTACTTACAAATTAATGTAATCAATTCTAAGAGTATTACAAATGCTTCTGAAAAGCTATAATCATAACAGTGATATTTCTCTTAACGTTTAAGCTTAATCTCACTAATATATTACAACAGCAATGTAGTGAGCTTTGATGAAGATGAAGTTTCTGAGCTTTGAATTGAACAGCGTTTCAGCAAGTTTTTCAGAATAAGTTCGTTCAGAATTGGTAACCTTGCTTCTCATTAGAACTTCATATTTATAGGCACTAGAGAAGATGACCGTTGGGAGCATTTAATGCTTTGCGTATTCCGTACAGCATTACATTTAATGTTTCACGCTTTTGTCAACTACCTCGAGCCTTGTTCACGCTGTGTCTACTGACGTTGCCTTTAATAGCTCCCAACGTTCCTTTTGTCAGTCAGCGTAGCCTGCCACCTGTACTTTCTTCTGATCTGATGTTTGTGTATACAACATTTGAATATCATCAGAGTCAAACAGCTTGGTGCATAGCATCTTCTTGTCTTCTGACCTTGAAGTGCTTCTGAGCGTGATACCATTAGAACTTCAGTGCTTCTGCTTCTGATCTCAAGTTCTTCTGATGCTTCCATAGACCCATGTTCTGATTCTGCTTTGACCATCTTCTGATGTCTTGCCAGACCATGTTTTGATGTTGCATGCTGAACCTTCTGAGACAAAGCTTCTGAGCGCTGATTTGTGCATACTCTTTATATATTTCCTGAAAGGGAAATTGCAATGTATTAGAGTACCACATTATCTCACACAAAATTCATATCCTTGTTATCATCAAAACTAAGAATATTGATCAGAACAAATCTTGTTCTAACAGGCCCAACCCAATATCCTAACATCATCAGCAACCAGAAATACAACATTGTCCTCAAGGTTGAAATGAGAAAATATCCTTCAATATAATAATGACATGCCAAAGACTTCCCCTGCAAGATAATGGTGGGTCTAAAACAAGACCAAATATGCACTTCAGCAACCCACAAAACCATACTTAGAGTTCATTTTCTTGAAACACAACACTGACACGACTATAGCTTTTGTATCTTCCGGGAACCCCTATTGTTGAAAACTTGATGAGCCAACTTCAAACAATCAAACTTACTGCAGATCTTCATTCTCACTATCTCTAGATAACAGCCTACAGTTTTTCTCCTTAAAACCCATATAAGCTCGAGTATAATCAATTGTAACTCCAGCTAAGCAAATAAAAAGCTCACCAAGGACCGTGTCTTCTACAATTTCTAGGAATATTACCGAGCCATAGCCATGTATTGTATCTTCAATTAAAAATATTTTCATGATAAGCTATTAAACTTTTTTGTCAAATAGCGATGCACGGGTGTTGAGTGCAATCCTTGCTTCCCAATTTACCAAAGAGATAAAAGGATAGAAAGGTAACCAAATTAAGAAAAAGAATTAAGAAGATAGGCCTAGGAGCTCTATTTTAGCCCACTATGTAAATTCCTTAAAAAGCAAACAAATATTAACTTAATCTTGACTTATTAGGCTTAAAGAGATCCAACCTCCTCAATTGTCCATTTTGCCCCTAATTTTTCTAGAATAATCTCCAGATTTGAAATTACCATTTTTATCCTTACCTTTGAAACTACCGTTTTTTCCCTCAACTTTTCTAGATCCTTCCCACCTTCAGCAACGATGTTGCAAGCTAAATTGATATTGTAAGCTACATACGGTGGATCTGGAGGCGACAGCCACATGAACATGTGACACCTCATCTTTTCCATCTCTCCATTCTTCTTCGGTGTCTGGTGGTTTCGACAATAATATGAGAGCCACTGGTATCTGATTTTGGTGTTTCTTATTGGCTTACGTCATATGTAGAGACTCCATCCATGATTTCCATGGATCGGGTTATTTGGAATGGGAAGTGAGCCTCTGAGATGAAGGTGATATCAGTGGCTCTAAAACCAACACAGTTGTGACTTCAATACCTTTTATGGATTCTCAGTCATAAGGATCACATCTTTGCTCACCACTTTGGTTTCCTTCTTCTTTGTTGCATCTCCCTTTTCAGACTTCGTATCTATTTGAAACTTTGTTCCAGAGTTCTCTTTCATAACATTTGTTATCGGGATCACACTCCAATTAGAGCTAAGATTCTTTGCGGGAATATGCTCCATAATCTTCACCATCTTTGTCCTCATCAATTGACGAAACTCCAATTTAAAGGATTTAACTGATTCTTCTAATCTTCCCATTCTCAACAAAATTCATGAATGAGTCTTTTTTAATTAACCCTGACACTATATAACTTCTATGTTTCCTCAAACATATTGGTCCATTAGAAGTATTAACCAATTCACTATTATTAGACTAAGGCTCAACCATATATCCTAACATATTCCCTCGCACAATGATTTGAAAAGAAATAAGAGAGTTTGAAGTAATAAGAGAGAAGATATAATTAAAAGAGTATGAGTTGTTGAAGTGTAAGGAGAATGATTATTGGTCAATTTATCAATATTGAGTTTCTCTCTCTAAGTATGTGTATATTACAAACACATGGTGTCTTCCTATTTATGTTGAGATTACTTGCACACAACTTTAACTACTACTACAAGTTGTATTCGACTATATCCAATACATACAGACTTGACTACTACAAACTATATTTGACTCTATCGAATATATTCGACTTCGACTTTTTCGAATCCTGCATTTACAAACATGCTTAACACAAAGAATTGAATATTTAACACACCACCTAATTCACTGTGTCTGAGCTATCTACATTCATCATAGTTATCAATCTCTTAAACAACTCCACCTGCATAGTCTTTGTCATGATGTCTTCTATATGATTCTCGATTTTGCAGTGTTCTAAGTTCAACTTCTTATTTGTTACTTGCTCTCTAAGATAATGGAATCATCTCAATGTGTTTGCTTCTTCCATGTGCTATCGAGTTCTTGGCCAAATTGATAGCAGACATGTTATCAATCTTCATGATCATTGCTCCTTGATCTTACCTGTAATCTCCTCGATCAGATTCACCATCCATGTTGCTTTACATGCACAAAGAGAGACAACTATATACTCAGCCTCAAATGATGACATAGCTACGAAGATTATTTTCTTGAGCTCCAAGCATATGGTGCACTTCCTAGCATAAACACATAACCAGTTGTGGATTTTCTATGCTCAACATTACCACACCAACTTGAGTCAATGTATCCCACTAGTTTGTATTCCTTCCCTTCATATGTTGTAGGAAACAAAATGCCATAATCTAGTGTTCCTTTGAGGTATCTTAGTATCCTCTTGGTAGCTGCAAGATGAGATACCTTTGGCACATCAATTGCAGTCTTGGTTCAACTGGTGTCGAAGCTGCATTGAAATCTCCATCTCAAATCTTTTGAGTATCTCACTTGCATATCTTATTTGGTGCAACATCAAACCTCTACTATTCTTATAGAATTCAGTACCAAGGAAATATGAGATGTTACTCAAGTCATACATTTCAAATTTCTTCCTCAAGTCACATTTAAAGTCTTCAATCTCCTTCTTGCAACTGCCTCTTTATCTCATTAGAAGAGAAAATAAGAAAGTAAGAAATCTTCAATTAGAAAGTCATTATCTTATCATTAATATTTTATGGATCCTGAAGATACGCTTCTGCTTTCTATTTCATCTTGAATTGAGTATGGATTAATAAAGTAAATTTTAGAAATCCAACATAGGATACATAAAATATTTTGATGCTCTCTTTAAAGTGGCAAGTTTGAAGAAAATGTTGATGATCGTAAAATGTTACAGTAGTGTAGTGTAAACCAAAAAGTGAAGATATCATCTTTATAAGGTCTCACATGGTTGGTATTTTGAATGGAGGGTGTTGTTTTTTGTTTTTTAGTAGAAAGTGTTCTTTTTTCGGGATTATAAGTCCTCTATTACTCTCTATTTAAGGATTTTTTGTTGCTTTGTCTTAGATTTCAGTTTTCTCAGTTTGGAAACCAATATATGGTCTTGTTGTATTGCATAGTTGTAATATATGTGTCTCAAATCTTTTTATTTGATATGATTGGTTTACAAAAACAATTTCACATTCTTTGTGTGACATTATTACCCTAGCTTATGATGGCGCAAAGACTCTTGAAGTTAGTGAAGCTCCAACGAAACACTGAGTTGGGAAATAGACTCCTAGCTTATGATGGCGTAAAGACTATTTACACTTTCGGTCAGCTTTCTTTTACATGGAAAGAGTTCAATATATTATTGAGTGAGGATGATGAGAGAGCTTGTAGTACAAGGTGATTGATTATTCAAGAAAAAAATATTATTCAAGAAAAACTAAGTAAATTTTTTCTTCAGATTTTGAAACAAATATGAGCTATAAATATTGTGTTCAGGGAAAGAAAATTTGAAGTTCAAATCAAGTTTTTAGCTCATGTTAGCATGCATTAGTTACATGAGCTTTTTAGTGGAAAAACTCATTTCATTTGGGACTTTCTACCATAACAAGTCGCTCTCCTCCCTAATCCTCCAATTCCATTTGAACAAAAGGGACGTGTTAAAATCTCAGATATTCTTGAAACCTAGGCCGCCTTTATCCTAAGGCAAATATAGATTCTTCCAACCAATCCAATGAATTTTCCTCTTATCGTCCGCGTCGCCCCAAAGAAAATTATATTGAATTCTCACGATTTCGTTGCAAACTCTTACAGGTGCCATGTAAAATGACAACTGAAAAATGGATATGCTAGATAATATCAATTTCAATAAAGTTATTCTTCCTCCAAAGCTCAAAAGCCTCCCTTTCCAATTCTCGAGTCGATTCCTTAACTTGGACAATAACGGTTTCCAGTTGAAATTCTTCTAGGATTAGAGCCTATGGGAATCCCGATAAAAGAAAAGGCCTTTTCTTCTATCCTACACGATAGGAAATTAGATGCAGCCATAAACATGTGAATACTAATATTAATCCTGATTAACCTACTCTTGTGAAAATTGACACGCAGCCCTGACGCCATCTCAAAACCTCTTAAAATAGCTTTAAGAGACCATACGTGTCTCCAATTTCCTTCCCCTATCAATAGTGTATCATCCACGTATTGAAGTATATCCGCAATGCAACTCTCTTCCACCTTAAATCTCGAGAACTCCCCAATCTCTGAAGCCTTCCTGACTAACCCTGATAAGCCATATGCCACTAATGCAAACAAAAATGGGGAAAGCAGGTCCCCTTGTCTAAGACCCTTTTCCACCTCAAAATCAAAGGTGGGACTTTCGTTAACCAAAACCGACGTCCAAGTAGTAAAAACCATCGCTTCCATCCAATTGAGCCATAAGTCTCCAAATCTCGTCCTTTTCAACATGTTTCTAAGATTGTTCCAAGTTACCGTATTGTATGCATTTTCAAAATTAACTTTAAAAAGAAAAATTCCTTTCTTCGTCTTTGCTGCATAATCTACAACCTCATTGACAACGAGAACCCCATCCATCAATTGTCTACTCGGGACGAAAACACTCTGGCTCTTTGACACAATACTATCTAAGACTTTCTTTAATCTTGCCGCTAAGAGTTTGGAAAGAGCTTTATACATGCACCCAACTAAACATATTGGCCTAAAGTCATATAATTCAGACATACTTTTCTTCTTAAGAATCAAGGCCAAAAAGGAAGACGAAACAAATTTGGATAGACGAGGATTGCCATAAAATTCTCTAAAAAAGCAAACAAAATCGTCTCTCATAAAATGCCAACATTTCTTGATGAAGAAGAAATTAAAACTGTCGGGCTCGGGACTCTTGGAACCCTCACACCCCAAATCGCCTGCATTGTGTTTAAACAAACAAAAATTAACCAAATTTAATATTTTCTAGCCTACATGATCATTTTTATAGAACATACTTTTTTTCCAATATCAATATATTTTTGATGATAAAATGACATATTATTTAAAATATATTATTTAATTTATTATTATATGGGTTAATAGCTTTTTCGCCCCCTGCCATATAGGCGATATTTGAAAAATCCCCCGTAAAAAAAAGTTGCATGGATTGCCCTAACTTTTCCAAAATATTTTAATTTTAACCTTAAGTAGGACACATCATCAAAAATGCTGACGTGACATCTATTTTTTTATTTTTCTATTGACTTGGATGACCAAGTAGCTTTTTTATCTTTTTATTATTATTATTTTTAATGCCACTTTGGCATTCTATATTATATTAATTTTTAGTTAATATTGAAATAGATGTTATAGTTCGAAAATTTGTTGCAAGTGGGAATCGAACCCACACCCTATCCTTTAGGGCACCAACGCCCTTACCACTGGACTGGCTGCTTCGGTTTGTTTTATAGATGCATTGAATTGTTCTTATATAATAACATTTCTATTTTTTGTAGCTTTAAATTTTCATTAGCTTTAACACCTGTTTCTCTCACTCTGTTCAACACAACACTCTCAAACAGTATTAAACAAAACACCAATCATTAACAAACTCAAGCACCATACAAACACTAAAAAAATCAAAGGGTGTTGGCTTCGATGGCGGCATTGCGTACTTTTGTTGAAGTGGTAAAGGGGTAAGCAACAAAGTTTTGGAAATATTTATCCGGGAAATTATCGTCTCCACAGGGACTAGTGCATTGAACTGACGTTCAACAGTTTCCAAAGTTATGAGTTTAGATTGAATAGTTAAAACATAAAAAAAAAAAAGTAAATATCAACACAAAAAGAATTCATTTTTCAGAAAAAAGAGACTTATAAGGCATTGCATATAATCTACTTCTCACAAACTTAAACTTATCGATCAGTTATTCTCAACCTACAATACTCATCAATATCATCAAGCATCGCTCACACCCTAAGTCATTTCTAACCCAGAGTAGAGAGAACTACTATATCATCTCGGCGACGATCTTTCAGCCAACCTCAACAACACAGCAGACAACCGTATTGCTCGCATCGATGATCTCTCAACCAACACAAACAACACAAAGGCATTAAGCTTTGATACCCACGGCGAATATTAGCTCCAAAAACTATCTATAGAGTCAAGAGCTAATAGATATCCATCCCTAGTCAAGATTTGTGAGGTATATGTCTATAACAACCCAAATCCAAACATAAAGCCAAAAGATTAAGGAAGACATCAATAATGATTTGTAAAGCAAACTTTATACAACACCAAGATCAACAAATATACATGAGTTCAAAGTAAAATCATATACAAAACTCTACCAAAGAGAAATACACAAAGAGGAAGAGAAATGAACCAAAAATCTCCGGTTTGTCAGCTCTTGATTGCTTCTAATATCAGTAAAATAGGTGCTTTACACAAAAAATTTGAGTCATTACACAAGTGTTTCATGCATTGTTCAAAGATCATACCATTTTGGACATAAAGCTCACACTTCCATTTTGGAAAAGTTTGCTTTAATCAATTTTCTTCCAACAACTCATGCATTGAGCATTGCAATTGTTTCTTATGATCACACTCAACACTAAAGCAAGAAGTAACATCTCTAAACCTGCAAGCCACTCTAGAAGGCATTGTACTATGCCTTGGAACCATATGCATCCATGGAACTTCAAAGTTCAAATGTAAGCAAACCAAATCCTTGCAAAAGTCATTTCTGATTAGCCTCAATCCCACAAACTTTCCCTATAAATAAAGGGTCATACTTCATTGAAAAAGACCCAAAAACACTCTTGAATACACAACAATACTCTCAAAATCTTTCAAACTCCATTTTCCACTTCCAAAGTTCTTATCTTTGAATCTCTTGAAACTTTCAAGTTCTTGAGATTCTAATCATTTAAGCACCATCACTACACCACATATGACCACATATGAACTTCATTATGCATTAGATAGCATCTGTAACCATTAGATCATCCCACCAAAGTCTCACGTTTTGGCACTTGCAACTTGAGTTGATCGGAACAATTGAGAAGGTTTCACATTGTGTTTAGCATTTGCAAGTAGATTTTGCAACATATCCCAGAGATCAAAATATTTAGAGTATCTGATTCTTTGTGGAGACAAGAAAGAAAAAAATTCTTAAAATCTCAAATTTACATGATGTGTATAGAACTAAATTAAGATATGAATTGGATGTATTTTGGTCATCAAACAACTTTAAACCACGCGTGAATTTATATTGATGACACTGGTAAGAAAATGCCATGTTTATAAAGTTGGTCCATAATTGGAATTTGAGAAGAATATGTCATTTTTATTTTATGAAACAATGAACACTTTAAGAACTATGCGGAAATTTAATCTCAACTCATTTTTAAAATCATTTACATTTATTTTTTAATATCTATATTTATAATATTTTCTTTTATTAATAATTGATAGCGATATAGTACTATTTATAAGACGACATTTCATTACTATTTCATTTTATATCATTATGATCAATTTTTTATTTAAATATTGAGAGAAGAAATGAGTTATGATTGTTTATATTAAATCTATCCAAAATATATATGAAGAATATAATGATTAGTGGGCATACACAAGGTGGAGAGACAAAGGAATTCTTCATTATAATAGGATTGTACTAAGGTTCGACCTTGATTTGGCCTTATCTATTTACTTTAATTATGGATGTACTCCTAGAATACGTCCAAGAGCTAGCTCCAAAATGTATGCTACATGTAGGGGTGGCAAAACGGGTCCGGCCCGCGGGGAAAGCCCGTTTTACCCGCATTTTTTCGCGGGGCGGGGCAATGTTTTAGGCCCGTTCTCTTTAATGTACCCGCCCCGCCCCGCCCCGTTTTTTTTGTGGGCTTTTGCGGGCATTGGTTTTTTATAGAATTTTACTATTTTTAAGCCTAAAAAGCCGAATGCCCGCGGGCTTTCCCCGCCCCGCCCTCACTTTTTTGCGGGGCGGGGCAAGGTTTTAGACCCGCACTCTTAAAAAAGCCCGCCCCGCCCCGCCCCGCCCCGTTTTTTCGCGGGCTTTTACGGGGCGGGCCTAAACGGGGCGGGCATGCCCGTTTGCCACCCCTAGCTACATGTATATGATACAATCCTACTTGGAGAGTCTGAAGAGGATATAATTGATAGGTTGGAGACTTGGACATTAGTCTTAGAAAAACATGATTTTCGCTTATGAAAGAGTAAAATGGAGTATATGGAATGTAAGTTTCACAAAAGTTATAAGTATTTATAATTTGGAGGTGAAAGTTGGAGACGATATCATCTCACAAGTCACGTGGTTCTAATATCTTGGATCCATAATACAAAAAGATGGAGAAATAAAAGGAGATGTATACCATCGAGTTCAAACTGAGTGGCTGAAAAAGAGGATGGCCTGGCAGCTTTTATGTGATACAAAAGTATTGCCGAAGCAAAAAAAAAATTGTATCGGACATCGGTAAGACTTGTGATGTCGTATGAGATAAGATATTTGACGATTAAGAATTGACACTAGAATAAAGTAAGTGTAGTAGATATGGGGATATTGTGTTGCATGTGTGATACGACCAGACAGATAAAGGAAAATCTAAAAAAAATTATAAAATAATTATTAAAAAAATCTCAAGATTAGTAAATTGTATATAAAAAGAAGAATTTTTTTTTGAAAATAACCGAAATCTAAATTTTAGCAAACGCTTTTCTGACATTATTATGATTGGGCTTGGCAAACCTAATTTTATTTTTGTCTAAAATGGCTTTTTGAGATAATATATGTGTCTGACCTAAAAAAACATGGTATCTAATATAACCTTATGAAATAATTTGATATATGTAGCCGATCTGACCCCACTTAACAGTATAAAGTTTACTTGTGGTTGTATTTTAATAATTTTTTATTAAAACTTTAAGTTGATAAATTTCCAAATTCAAATAAAGAATGATAACCAAACGATATAATCTATTGCCTCAATTCGTGGGTTAGCACGAGGGTGGGAATAGGTTAGGCTAGGCTAGGCTTTATAAGGCCTGGGTCTGGCCTACGATAAACTTATAAGGCCTGAGTCTGGCCTATGGCTTGCTATAGGCTCGTTTTTTCAGTCTGACTTGGCTTTTTTAAAAGCCTGGCCTGGCCTGAAAGTCTATTTAAAAGACTTTTTCTTATTAATGTTTTCAATTAATTCATATTACTTAAGAAGCCTTATAGGTCGCATATATATGAACATTTAGACCGACCTATTTAACATTTTTTTCTAATATATATGCATATATAGACCAATCTATTTAACATTTTTTCTAATATATATGCATATATAGGCTAACCTATTTAGACTAATTTTAATATATATGAAAATATAGGTCGGCCTACAAGGCTTTATAGGCTTTTTTACTAGCCTAGCCCTGGCCTATTTTATTAAATAGGCTTTTAAAAAAGCCCAAGCCTGACCTTTTTATCAAATAGGCCTGGCCTGGCCTTAAGTAGGCTGCTAGGCTATAGGCCCCTGTAGGCCGGCGTGGCCTATTCCCACCCCTAGTTAGCACTAATAGTAGAAATGTGTTATGCTTACAACAAATTCAATTCCACCGTATATACATCTTAGTTTTATCCTAACAATTCAAAGACAAGTCTAACCATCTTAGCTTTATCCTAACAATTTAAAGACAAGTCTAACCGTATATACATCGTGTAGTTGTAGCTTTTTATGTAAGCCTAGCATTTCTACTAAGTAATAAGGAAATATTAAACCTTGAAAAAGCCAAATAACAACACTACAAAAACCAAATACTTAAAACAAGTACAATACAAGCGTCCAACACAAGGACACACTCACATGCCAACAATAAAAGCGCACTAAAACGCGAATAAAGTCTAAACATTGAAGTAGTTGAGATCACATGGCAATCCTTTTCTTTGAGCCAAGACAAAATGTGATGCTTTCAAAAGCCAATAAATCCTAAACAAAATTATATTCCTCGGTTTCCAAATAGATGAAATGCAAGCCAGCTAAACAGAATCAAATATTTCACTGAAATTCTTTTAGAAAATGTATCCCTGCCATTACTAAAAAGTTTAAATAACTTTTTTTAGAAACCATTAAGTGTTGCAGCAGCTTCAAGAGGAGTCTTTCTATGCATGGTTAAGCCAAATGTTTCAGACATGTCCAACTTTTCCAATCCTGCACCACCACCATGTAATTCCCAGTTAAATTTATGCACAAGGTTCGCTAACACAATTTCACCGGCAGCCATAGCATAAACTATCCCTGGACAACCTCTTCTCCCTGCTCCAAATGGAATCAATTGGAAATCATTCCCTTTCATGTCTATCTCATTATTCAAGAATCTCTCTGGCTTGAAATCTTCAGGTTGTTCCCAATATGTGGGATCTCTTGCAATGGCCCAAGCATTTATAAGTATTCTTGTCCCAGCTTTGATGTCGTAGCCCTTTACTTTGATATCTTGTCTGTTTTCTCGAGGGACTAGTAATGGGATCGGGGGATGTAATCGCAGGGTTTCTTTAATCACTGCCGGTAAATATTTCAGGTTACCTAAATCATCTTCAGTGATGTTTGTTTTATCACAAGCTACCCTCCTTATTTCTTCTTGTAATTTCTTCATGATATTTGGGTGTCTTAAAAGTTCTGTCATTGCCCACTCTAGCAAAGTGGATATGGTGTCTGTACCAGCAGAAAACATGTCCTGAATATAAATAAATTGATGGTCAATACAAGCAGCATAATCAAACTATAATAATTTAACGCAACATATTAAGGGTTGTCGTTGAGGGCGTGCAAGACTGACTACTTTGCGCAGAAGGCACAAAATTTGTCACAGTTAAATCGTGACTCATAAAATATTGTTACAGTTAAATCATGGATGAGATGTTTTAAAAATACAATAACAAGAGAAATATATAGTTTTAGTTTTATGCTTACCAATAACAGAGCTTTTATGACAGTTCTGTCAATTGGAAAGCCAAGTGACTCTGTCCTTTGTATCCAAAGCAAAACATCAACAAAGTCACCATGTTCTTCAGCACTTGAACAATCACTGTCTCCTTTCTGTTTATTTATATGCTCTTCAACAACATCCTCCAAAAGATCATCAAACTGTTTAGCAACTCTTTTAGCTCTTGCATAAACCCCAGAAACATGGGTCACCCAATCAAGCCACGGAACATAGTCACCAACAATAACAGTACCAAGTAACTCTGTAAAATCCATCAACAACTTCTTAAACCCCTTCCCACTTTCACCGCTATACTTTCTCCCCAAAGCAACCCTACAAACTATACAATTGATAGTTGTGGAGACTAATTCACTTATATTCACTGCCACTGAAGCAGAAGAACACTGCTTTATTTTCTCCACCATAAAACCAACTTCTTCCTCTCTCACAGCACGAAGAGATTGAACCCTTTTGGCACTAAGAAGATGTAAAACAGATATACTCCTTATCTGTCTCCAATACTCTCCATATGGAGCTGCAGAAACATCTTTGCAATCATATAAAAGTATGTCATAAAGTTTAGTTTGGGGTCTGTTTGCAAAGACGCGGTCATGAGTTTTCATAATCTCACTTGCTGCTTCAGGTGATGAGATTACAAGAACTGGTACACTACCAAGATGGATTTGCATGAAAGGGCCATATTGTTTAGCTAGAAATTGAAGTGTGCGGTGAGGGAATAGGCCAAGTTGATGGAGATTTCCTATTATAGGTAATTTTGGAGGAGAGGGTGGTGAGTTTTTGGTTTTTGTAGAATTGAGATACCATTTGATTATCATAAAAAAGATGAGAAAGATGGAAGAGATTATTATGAGTAGCATTTTGTTCTCTTTGCTTTTTCGTCCAGTTGTAGTAAAGCACTACACTGTGTTATATAGTCATTAGAATTTGGACTCAGAAAGTCTTACAAAGACACAACATTTGGACATCAAAAAATAAAAAAAGAAAATAGTGAAATAATATATATTATTACAATATTTAAAATGATATTTAATTTTGATGTGTGTGCCTAAGTGATCACTTGTTTGGGGTTGTGACCAACTATGTATTGGGCCCGGCTAAGGAACGTAAGCAATGAGGTGACAAATCTAACTGTCACCCTCCAAATTAAACATGGCATCCTCTCAAATTTATGAAAAGATCATAATGTCCAACTAATTTTCATTACCACACTTTTACAAATTTACATACACAATCGGATTTTTCAATTTTCACAGCATACCGAAAATTTCGTTTGCATATCGGAAATTTGGTGAAATCAAATAACTTTTATCGTATTTTTTGTGAAATTTCCGGTATATTCTACCGAAAATTTTGAAATTTATGGTATTTGATACCGAAAATTTCAAAATTTCTGATATATCCATTTACTAATTTTTATACTGGATTTTTAAAATTTCCGGTACCCATAATCATACCGGAAATTTTGAAATTTCTGGTATTTCTATTTTAAAAAAAAATGCTATTTTCCTGATATTTTTAAAAATTTGCAGTGAGGACCAGAGGCAGGGATGGTTCTATTGCGAGACGGGCCACAGAAAGAGTCGCTGCTCTTGCTAGAGCTGCTGATGAGGCGCAAACCACAGAGTTACGTGTTGGACGCATTCCTGACCGGTTTTAATCGGAAACGGATGGCGGAGTAGCAGGCGATGAGGGGATTCCGCGTACCTCGTCGTCAGAGTGGTAGAGCATCCACTGCTGTGGAGGAGCAAGTGGTTCAGGTTGAGGTGGCTGAGGTTGAGGAGGCGGTGCTATATGTTGGGAGTAGGTGGCAGTGATTCGGGAGTCGGTGCCTGAGGTTGAGGTAGCTGGGTTTGAGGAGTCGGTGCCTGACGTTTAGGAGTCGGTAGTTGTGGTTGGGAGTTGGTGACAGAGGTTGAGGTTGAGGTGGATGATGATCAGATAGGTCAAGAGCGGGTGGTGCAGAATACAGACACCACCACTGGTGCATCTACAGAGCCATCAGTACACACTGATGGAGCTTTGCCCAGAGGACCTTCTGACAGGTCCGTGTTGATGGGATACACTGACCATGTCGCTTATAGGATATGGCAGGGCGAGGTATGTAAATTGCTTAAGTGCTTAATTTTTATTACGCGATTTGATTTATAATAATTTGTTTTAATTGTAATTTTTTGTCAGGACCGACCAGTGTTGAAGGTCGCTTCTCACGGGTCGAAGTTGAAGAACTTCCCCGAGAGACCGATGCTTAAGCAAGCGAGGAGGATAGTTAAGGACTTCCATCTAATGGACTTTGCTGGATGCTCCCTGACGATGCTGGACGCCTCGCTGTTATCAGCTTTTGTTGAGAGATGGCACCCGGAGACATCATCCTTCCATCTTCCATTTGGGGAGATGACGGTGACTTTGGATGATGTGGATGCCCTATTTCACTTTCCGATTGCTGGTAAGTTTTTTACACCAGTTCATAGGGACCAGGCGACGGTGGTGCGCATGATAATGGATGCTTTGGAGATTGATGACGTGGTGGTCCTACGCGAGTTTAGTGAGACTCAGGGCTTTAACCTTAGGATGTCTTGGTTGAGGAGGACTTATTAGGAGCTTGTGGATGCAGGGAGGTACCATGCTGTCGTTAAAGTGTACATGCTACGTCTAGTGGTGTGTAGTCTCTTTGTGGACAAGTACGGAGTTTATATAGATGCCTGTTATCTCTCTCTATTCAGCACCCTTGACACCCCATGTTGGGCTTGGGGAGTGGCGGAATTGACGATGTTGTACATGGTGCTAGATGCTACATCTCGTCCTGACACGAGACAACTTGCTGGTTACCCGAGCTTGTTACATGTATGTTATAATTTTTTACATAATTTATTGTGTTTTATTATAATTTATCTAAGCTTGATGATTTTTATTTATGCAGTGTTGGATCTACGAGTACTTCCCTCACATATGTGAGCGGAAGATCCAACGTGTTATGGCTGTTGACCCATGTGCGAAGAGGTGGAAGGCCAAACAGGCCATTCCAGGAGGGTTGATTGAGTACAGATGGAGGCTGGATGCTCTGACGCTGGATGATGTCATTTGGACACCGTATACAAGTCACCGCTCTCATCGTCCTTTTAATGTGTCTTCCTTATATTCAGGGTATGTCAGATGGGAGAGCCATGTGGCTAGACACTTGCCTGAGAGGTGTCTACGACAGTATGGTTATATACAGGGCATCCCACGTCCAGTCCCAGAGGCTCCAGCTGGTGGCATTGATCGATGGTTTTAGAGTCACATCATCAGCTCCCCCGTGAGATCATTGATACAACCGTTGAGGTTCAGCAGCCCAGGCAGTGCGAGGATGGATATCTAGAGTGGTTCCACGATGTGTCACACCCTAGAGTCATACCACCTGCCGCATCATCAGATATTCCAGGGCCTTCACGTACCAGGGATTCTTCCGATCCATCACCACCACCACTTCCACCTCCCGTAGGTGACCAGGACAGCCGCCTACAGTTCATCGCCGTTCACTTAGATAGCCTCATGGGTTTGGTGAACCCTGATGGTGAGGTTTATACTATTTTAGCTAGGTTGACTGATGTTGCCCGTGGAGGGCCTATGTAGATTTATTTTTATATGGTTGTGTTATTTGTATATTTTTGACACAGATCTTTTTTAATGCATCATCTTTTTTTCTAGTACATGTAACACCCCAATTCTACTCACGGTAATTATAACGAAAATCAGAGTTATACAAAATTTTATCAAACAACGAGATGTCACGCATCACATCAATACATACATCATAGACAATCTACTCATTTGTTTCAATTGATACATAACACTTCGCAGTCGGATGAACAAATAACATCATACTTTAAGCTTTGAGACTAAACATCTTCATATTAATTATGCAGCGGAATCACATATTATTTTATTCAACTAAAACAACTTGAAAACATCATGGTACTTCATCAATATTATTTACAATTCAGCATTGTAAAACAAATACAACATCTAAACATCTATCGTTTATCCCCCCCCCCCCCCCCGAGTGCTACGTATCAGAGCAACAACACTGACTCAAACTTACGACAACTAAATCTTCATCACTGCAATCACCTGCACGTTACCAGTATAAAGGTAACAGCGAAACAAAAGAAAGGGGTGAGATATCAAACTATATAAATAGAGTTATGATAAACAATATATTCAGGTTCAAGTCATAATATTCATCACTTTGCGATATAATCATTACCATTCAATTCACTTTGTTGTTTCAACCAAAACGACACACGTCACAATATTAAACCTGAATTCATATTCAAGTCACGGTAATTCACCTAAGTTCATACATCAAATCACATAAATTCATAATCATACAAAATGAAATGCGACTCAAACAAATGAAAATGCATGTGGTACCCAGGGCTTCAGCCCCCATCGCCAATTGCCAATTATTAGAGACATTCAATAGGCATAAGCCTTCGTCACAGTTTGCCAATCCAGATCATCACAAAATGCAATTCGTGCGACTTGATAAATGCAACATCACAAATATATTCGCCACAAAAATCGTCACAAGGCATACGCCTATATCATAAATATTACCAATAATTAGAGGTAATTCATCGTCGCTTTATTTCCTGCACTTCACAATATTCACAGAAATAATCGCATCGCAACATTGCAATACATCGCAACAACAAATCAACGATAGCAAGTTAATGCAAATAATCCAACGACAATTCACCTATTTTCAACAAGTATTCGACATAACAATCCAAACAGAACAATCGATACGCGTTCCATAATTATTCGGGAAATTCTTGCTCTAAATCGGTTAATTAATTACCGGTTATAAGTTCTATTAATTCTACCTCGTGCTACGGTGTCGTATTACGTCCCTATTGGACTAATTGGTCTACCATATATACTGTTATTAAACATTGGCTCAAACCTGATACGGATAATTTCACTATCCTTCTGCTATATTTCCACTGATACTAATAGTTTCTGTTATGCATTATTTTTCTCTGCTAAATTTAGTATCCATACTTCTATCTAAGATTAATTTTCTAATCTGCTATTGTAGTTCCACTAACCGTATGTTATACTACTCTTCTGTTACTGTTTGCTAAATGCAACCCCTAACCAATTTTTATCTCCATCATTAATTACCCATCACATTATCTTATCAGTATATTGACTCCTAATTACCAGAAATATGCACTTGGAATGAACTAAGTGCTACCAAAACATGTTACCGGATTATCAATTTAAAGGGATCACTAAATGAAGATGGTGGCCCCCGTCCCTAAACCTTTTGTCTATATCAGGGACAACCATTTAGGCCATGGGGAGCCCACCCCTTAGGTGTGGCCCCCGTCCCTTTATATATTTTTTTGTTTTCATTTTCTTCCTAAGGGGCACCGCCCCACACTTATGGGACGCTCGTCCCAACGTTGGAACGATGAGCATTTTCTGGGACGTCCGTCCCTTCTTCATCTATCAACCCAGAATTGTTCCGGTTCCAGAAATTTACCAACACACAGAGGTTCAACAACATAGCATCACACATAAATTCATTGATTTTAGGAATAATTCTAATTCACTCAAAATCACAAACAACACAATTAATTAACAATCAACATAGCATCAATTTTTCACATGAGATTTTTCAGAGAAATTTCAACATAGCAAACATCACCAACATCAAAATTATACCGAAACACAGAGATAACATTATTACACTAAACCCCGCATATGGTTCATCATATCCCCATTTATAGAGCAAGAACCACATCCTTACCTTGGATTGGAGACCGCTCTAAAATTTGTTCCTCCGATTGAAATTCCGGTCGAATCTGAGCTTCATGGTCCTTGCAAAAATTTTCAATTTCTTTCCTCTTCACAACAAAGCTCTCGTACCTACTTTATTCTCTCTTTCTCCTTTGGCTGATACATCACCCAAAAACTTAGCCTCTCTATTACTTTCTTATTTATTAAAATAATAATACTATCATTATTATTCTAATTGTCTTATTGGGTCTAATACTCAACACCTCCTCTTTTGCTAATTCTCACACAACAATCAAACCAACTTAATTAAATAAATAGTCCAGTATAATAATATTATTTCTAATATTATTTCTCTGATTAAACTGACTAATTTAATCCAACTTTAAACTTAACAACTCCAATCAACATATTAATCCAATTACGCCTCTTAGAATCATACCGATAAATCCCAGCTTCGACAATTTCCAATAATTACATCCTTAATTACTTTAATTAAATAATTAATTAAATTTGGGGCGTTACAGTACATGTTTCAATTAGGTAAAGAAAATAAAATAACATCAATAACAAACAAACATAGTAAACAAACATCAGATGACAAACAACAAACACAAACAGTACTCTGAAGCATGAAAATCTATGCATTAACGGATGACTCTAGACGTTTCAGACAATTCATTATATCGTCCACGGATCTTCGGATCTGCGCGTCCAACTCGATTGGATCTTTAGTTATCCTACGCCGAAGTGATTTCCACATGACCTTCACATATTCATCATTCTTCAACTCAATTAGGTTATATTTCACCCTTCCATTTGTATCAATCCAATCCTCCCAAAACTTGATCTTTGTCACCCTTTTGTTATCGAAATCAGACAGCAAATTATTCAATATTTTTTTCAAGGTGGCAAAGGATTCGGGCCCATCTAAAATCTTGGTTTCAATAGTAGGGTTGCAGCCATTGAAATACACTTCTACATTAATCAAATACTGAGGAAGAGGCATTTTGTTGAAATGATATGTTATCCAATAACCCTAAGACCCCTATTTATACAAATGGTGGTGCATATTAGACCACACGTATGTGTCGGTGCAACCATGATCCTCCAAAAGTGTCGGCAAAATCTCAACCGTTGAAAAAATCAAATATTGAAATATACCGGAAATTTCATTTATACTGAAATTTCCGATATTATCCATAAATTTTGAAATTAACGGTATACTGGAAATTTTATTATAACTGAAAAATTCCGGTATGTTTCACCAGAAATTTCAGTATAACTGAAAATTCCGGTATCTTGTACCGGAAATTTGGCAAGGTATATCGAAAATTTCGTCTGGAAATTCTGTGTATCTCACCGGGGGTAAAATTGGAATAAAAAATATGGGGGTGCCATGTATAAAATGAGGGGTGCCATGTAGATTTCTCCAATGCGGTACCTTTTTTTTTTCTTTTCATTTTTAACATTTAGCGATGGTTTCAAATCGTCACAAGTTGAATAGTAAAAGCTTTTTGACGTTTTGAAACTGTCACAAAACACTAAAAGTTTTGCAACGCTTTGAAACTGCCACAAAAATAAATTGTAAAAGTTCACAAAATGAACAATAATCGTCGCAAAATGAATAGTAAACATTTGTGGCGCGTAAAATCGCCGCTAATTGATGAAAAGGAAAAAATAGCATTGCTTACGTGAGATACCTATTAAGGTCTCTCACCGTAGACGGAGCCCTATGTATTACTCTTGGGGACTTTTATGGTAAAGTTAGCAAATTAGTTTCTTGGAAAAGGTCATTTTTTTGGCCAATAAGAAAAGTCTTCTAAACCCTATAATGCCACGACATCGTTACCATGCACGCAGTCTACCACAATCCATTTTATATGAAACTTTTATTTATTGCAAATCAATCCTTTATTAATTTAATAATAATTTATCAGTTAAAAAACTTTTATTTATTTTTAATTAAAAAATCTATTTTTATTTGACAATTTTTTTCAATTGAAATTCCTAAATCCCTAACCAATCCATTCGTCCTCCATCTCCTTCTTCCTTCTCCCAGATCATCATCCTTATTCCTTCAATAGTAAACTTGAATCTTATCTGTTCCATCTTTGTTGTTCAATTCCCTCATCCATTTGTCAAAGATATTCCCTTCTTTCACAGGTAGTTGTTCATATCCAAAACTTTATATTTTTCCTAAAATCAAGTTTATTTTTAAGTTATTACACAAAAACGTTTGATTTGGGTATTAGAGTTTGTATTTTAAGTTGAACTTGATTTGAATTCTTACCCAGAAACGATCAATTTGGTGATTATGGTTTGTATTTTAAGTTGAAGTTAATTTAAATTCTTACCCAGAAACAATCGATTTAGGGATTAGGGTCTCCATTTTAAGTTGAAGCAGTATTTCGAATTCTTACCTAGAAACAATGGATTTGGTGATTAGGTTTGTATTTGAAATTGAATTTGATTTGAATTCTTATGTAGGAATTATGGAATTGGGGGGTTAGGGTTTGTATTTTATGAATTTCATAAATTCTGAGAACTGGTGAAATAATCTTAATTCAATTGAATCTTTAGGGTTTCAATTGAATTATTAGAGTTTTAGTTGCATAAACAAGAATTTATATTGGGATATTATTCAAATTTGAGTTTTGTGTTATTGTGAATTATGTTGATGATTTATTCTTCAAATACCCTACAATTAAGTAATGGCTGCAAACAGTTTACTCATAAAGAGTTTGAATTCAAAAACACACTTTGAAGAAGGGTTTGCATGGACCAACAAAACATAGTTAATGCAAGGTATAAACAAGCACAAGTATGGTCTCTTTGTGAGATGCAAGGACATAGCATGACAAACACATGCCTATAAATTTGAGATAAGCTCTTGTACATTAATTGTTAGAACGGTTTTGTTTGTTGCAATTTGAAGTTTAAACATAGTCAAATAGATTGAAATTTTTTGTTTCATAGCAAAATGTTCATTTTTTTTGTTACAATGGTGAATTTAGTATTGGAGTTCAATATCAATTTTGAAAACAATGCTAAATTATTGCGCTGAGCCTATGATTTGAATTTGATAATCACTTTAGTTTTGTTGCATTTTGAAGCAGCGTAGATGAGTATGCAGCATGATGGTTAGAGATCAAGTCAATTTATGAAGAAGGAGAATGTGAATATAAGAGCTCAAGTATATGTTAGCTCAATTCAGTTGTACATAACCATATCACAGAGGTCTGTTAAATCCAGACGTGACATGTCATTATTTTTGTGAGTTATTAGGGGAAAACGATACGATTAGTGAATTTTGTGAGAAAGGTCGAAACACATAATAAAAATTATGATTATACAAAATACAACCCAATTATCCAAAAAAAATTGGAAACTCAACCAATTTGATAATCATAAGATAACATAACATAATCACACTTGATAATTCATGGAGTCCAAACGGTGTACACGCGTACCAGTATTGGTACTTGTCCTTAAACCAAATTAATTCAAAATATGAACAAAAGTCATCCCAAGGCAATATGAAACAACGTACTATCATAATACAACCTAATTATTTGTTGTTAAAACTTCAACAGTGCAACATTAACCAATGCTTTCCCAAAAATTATCCTAATGCTTTGACAATCATAAAAACATCAAACATCAAACTTCTACCACGTTTTACCAATGTCTTCCTTAGGTTTTCATGATTTTACACACCTTAGACCAGTGGCCTTTCTTTCCGCATCTGTAACATACATCCTCAAAATTCCTCGAGGGACCTTCTTGAATATACTTACCTTTCCTTGGCGATTCCAATTATTTTGGTCATATTTGGGAGATTTATATTTATTCATATGACCTCGAACACGTCCTCTACCATGAAAATGATTTTGACTTTGGAAAAGGTTTCAACCCTGATATCCACTCGAATGTGACCATCAAAATGAGCATGACCATTATTACCATTAAAACGAACATGACCACCACGTCTCTTAAGACGATTAAAGCCACCACACCCACGATTAAAGGTCGTGACATTAATTTAAGGATATGTTATTGTTCTTGTGGATAGTGATTGTTGTTTTTTTATAACGAGCTCGTTATTTTTGTTCTGTCACTAGAACGACTGCAACAAAATCAGAATATTAGGCAAATTCCCTCATTCTATATTGTTGTTGCAATAATACTTGTGATACATGAAAAGTTGAAAAAGTTTTTTCCAACTTTTCTTTTTCAATTATAATTGTGACACAAAATTCTAGCTGTGCTATAATTTGGTGCATAGCAGAGTTATATGCAATGATACTTTTGTAATCTTGGAACCCTATTTTGTTCTATTGATCCATTAATGAGGGCAATACGACTTTCTTTTGATGTTCAAATCTTGCTTTAATTTTGTCCCACAAAATCTTGGGACCATTAGCATTTGAATATTTTGTTTGCAATCCATCATCAAGATGATAATTGATTATTCTATTCACTTTTTACTTTCTCTTTTCCATTTCATCTGGGTCGTATGTCAAATTTCCATAATTGTCTCCTTCAAGGATTTTGTTAAGTCCCTCACATGTAAGTAAGATACTCTATTAAGTTATTGTTCTAGGTTATGAAGTTATCCCCAGCTATGCTTAGAATTTTGAATTGATACTTAAGATTATATCTATAATTCAGATGCACATAATCAATATTTAATGCATAAACTAAAAAAATATCAATAAACAAAATAATTACATGTAGAGTGATGAAAAAAAAAAGAAATCTAACCATTTGAAGAAAATATGAATAGATATTTTGAAAATGATATAAAAATTACAAAAAAAAGTAAATGTATTTATAGAAATAATTTTGAAAAATGACCGTTATATTTTTGTTGGTGAAATTTTTATTAAATGTGTTAAAATTTCATACAACTATATTAACACTATAGTGTAGTATAATACTATATTAAAATAAATTAGTTGAAATAAAATCTTTTTAACATACAACTAGTCAGAGACCCGTGTTGTCGCTCGGGTGTATTATTTATGGTGTAGTATTTTTTTGAACAATACGAAAAATGTGACAAAAAGAAGTTTGACCAAATCGCATATATAAAATAGAAATTGACCATTTAAAAAAAAGGACATGTGAGTTGGAGAAAAAAATAATATTTTAACAAATTAAATGTAAAATTTTAAAAGTAAATATAAAATACGAAATAATTTAGTTAATTGTAAATTGAACAATAATCATATAGATTTAAGTGTATTAAATAATCTTACGGGAGAAAAAATATTTAAAAATAAGAATTTTGCTTGTTAAATTAAAATATCGATTGAATAAATTAAAATAAATATTATGTTGATAGTGACCCGTGAAATATAGATTTTATGTTTAGGACACTTGATTTTGTAAGATACATTTTATTACGGTGATAGTGATCCGTGAAATTGAACATTTTATTATCGTATCATAAAGTACATATTTTGCATATAAACATCATAAGTAAAAAGAATTCTTTCTGCAATTTTAGGAGAAGTCATTCATATGTTTCACCTTCAAAAATAACAAATCAAGACAATTCACAGTCAATTACCAGTTGATAGATTAGGAACTTTTTTTTATGAGAATCTTCATATCAATATTTTGACACTAAATTATAAAAGTAGCTCTTTAGGATAAAGATACAACAAAATCAATTACCAATATATAACACATACAAAGTTATCCAATAATAATGCACGCTCCTTCATAGTCAATCTCTTAGTATACGATAGATAGTAGATAGTAAATTCCAATCATACTCTTTATCATTTTTCTAAAATACTTTTTAAGAATAACTTTAATTATAAAATTTATACAGATTCATTAATGTATTGTCTTTTCCCATGGATTAACGTACTTTTTTACTTCTATATAACTAAAAAAATTTATGAAAAAGTATATCGTTCTTCTTAAATACAATTCTTGAATTAATTTGAATATGGAAAAAATACTTAAATTCAAAAAAATCATCATTAAATTTAATTAATGGATTAGTATATTCAATAATTATAAATATTGAAAAAAAATATTCTACTAAAATAATATAGTAGAATAACAATTAAATAAACTACTAATAGTGTCAACAAATCAAAAAATTAACTTGAATAATTATGAATAAATTTTTAAATAAAACAACAATAAACAAATAACAGTACATAGAGGACAAACCTAACAAAAAATTCAGCATTATGAATAAGTATTTAAATAAGCAATACAACATGTTAATTGAAGCCAAACAATTCCAAACAAATTCTCAAGTGTAATGTCAACTACATGTTAATAGAAGCCAAACAAAACTGTAATTCTGCCCCACCTGCATAAATAAACCAACCACCCTGCATAATCAGAACAAAAACCAAAAATAAAACCAGCTCCATCTAATAACAATAAAACCGAAAAATCCTGAACATAATAATCGAACATAAACCAGTTCCATCCACTAACAGTTATAACCAAAAAAAATCAAAGGAAGAAAACGAGAATAACAATATCCAAAACTCATAACAGATGAAAAGGAAAATTGGAAAAGAAAATCTAATAGAATTTACTAAAGATATAGAAGAAGAAAGTTGCAAATAACAGAGATAACAATCCAAAACCCTTTGTTTGAGGGAAGGACACTTTAGGGAGTTTGGCCAATGTCTTAGTAAAGGTTAGATAGTATATTGCTTCAACCTAGAAAGAACTGTACATGCTATTGGCATATCAGAAGCATTTCCATCTTTAATTCAAGGATGCTCTAATCATTCATGTGACATATGAATCAGTTAGTGAGAAAATAAAATCAACTAACTAAAAAAATCATATAAGAATATTGAAATTGAAGAGAAACATGTCATGACCCAAATGATAATAGGCTTACATGATATGTGTCTTACTTCTGATATGATTGTATCAACTTCAGGACAGTTTGCTACTGACATTGATGTCATTGTGTTTGAACTCATACTGACTCCAGGAACAGATACAGGTTGGTAGACCAATGATTGGTGCCGCTGAATATGGTTAAACATGATAAAGTAAAAATTTGTAGATTTGAAATGATCAAGATAATTGAATCAACCATGAAACTAATTACATAGGACAAATAGGAAGTTGGTTTAAATCAGTGTGAAGTGGCGTGTGGGTTGCGTGTTGGTCATTCTGTGTGAGGTTGTAGGCAAAATCAAGTACACCTAGTCCCTTTTTAGGACTACCTCTGCCGCATTTGATTAATAATGGAGTTTGTACAATGTTTTCCCCAACATGTTTCCTGCAAATAAGCAATCTATTAGATGTGAAATGCAATGAACATGAGGTTTGTTCTGTTGATGGGTTAACAACACTCCAGAAGACCATCATCAGAAGGTTCCACGAGTTTGGAAGACTTATGCATCAAGGCTGAGTTGAATAGTGATGATCTAGATGAAGCAGCAGAATGGTTGTCATTGCCTCTTTCAGCCCTCTGGTTGCTCGTTAACGAAACCACGTCTCTACGTGAGAAGGATATTCTGCATTTGGTCCCTATAGAAGATCTTGTTAGACTACTAATAGATATAAATACATAGAGAAGAAAGCACATCAATAACAGGAAAAACCTCACCCAAAGAAGAACTTAAGCCTTGCAGTTAATCCACATCTGGCCATGAAATATGTTCCGGGTCTGCACAAACAAAGCACGTATCCATCTAAACATAACCAATATTTGTCAAACAGATATTCAATTACTACATTCAACCAACACTAACATTTATACAGCTAAAAATCAGTATAAATAATTTTAACCTCCGTCCAACTAACTTAACAGTCCAAACTCCAAACAATTGGTGTGAAAATTAGATTGTACTTACTCTAAGATCTGATAACCGGACCAAGATCTGCATCAGGTTCAGTTCCAGCATTTACTCTAAGAGCTAGTATTTGACCACTTCTCTTCCAATATTCCTATCAATAAAAAACAAAAATGACTCATCAATCTTAATTTCTGAACTTTAACAAAAACAAAAAAGGTCACTCAAATAATCTTACATCCATATTTAGTACAAAGATTAAAAGGGTCAACTGCAATATTTGAATCAAGACCAAAATGGGTATTAGAAACCCTAAATATCAAAATCTAACAACTCAAAAATAAAACTGAATCAAAACCACCAACCTTGAAAACAAAAGTGATGAAAGGAGAGCAGAAACTATGGAGTGGGGTCGGACAAGCGTAGATCTGCAAGTTACTGACAAACAAATTTGTAGATCTTCCTTCAAAATACAAAGTTTAAATCAAGAACAAAATACAAAATGCAATGAGAGGGTTACGGAATTGGAATTCTAATTTTATCGCTTGAAAGGGGAAGAGGAAGCAGGAAAGCTACTTGCCTCACGAGCAACCTCTTTAGTTCGGCGTTCACGATGAGCATGGGTTTGTTCGGCAATCCACTTGCGGCGTTGGTTGGGGTTTGAAAGGAAAACGGAAAGGAGAAAAGAGAAAATAGTGAGAGAGAAGGGAAAGGTTACCGGAAGAGAGAAGGGAAAAATACCTATGCAAGTACAACAGATAATTAAACTGACCAATGAGAACACAACGCTTGGCATGGAGTAATTTTTATTTTGTTAATTACTTTAATAACCTTTAGCAAGGGCAAAAATATTTTGTTGGAAGGGCAAAAAAGTCAGTTTGGGCAACACTTTAGTATTAGGTAGATAGTTGACTCAGTTCCAATAAGACCGCACTGCAAATTCACCCACGGATCCCGAGATAAAAAATTCACCACTCCACCAAACCTAACTAAACCATGGTTAAAGGGTGGCCCATATCAAACCAGAGTCCATAGTTGACAGCACGATCCACTAACCAAATATCTTCATCCGAGCAAACACGTGGACGGCTAGATTTCATTTCAATTGCCTTTGCGGTTGGGTATTATTAGGCCAGCGTCAAATTAGGGTTCTTACGAATCCAATTCACAAAACTTCTCCAAATCAATCTTCTTTCATCACAAATTATCTCTGAACTTTTCGCACCTTTTGAATCATGGAGATGGAACGCGTCTTCGAATTTCCTCATACTCACATGGATCGCCGCCCTAGAAAGAGAGCGAGGCTCGGCTGGGATGTTCCTGAGGTTCCTAAGGTAATTTTTTCCCTCTTCCGAAAATCTCAGATCTGATTGTAAATTTTTGCTTTTATATTTTTCTGATTGTAGATCTGATAGAATTTGTGCATGTTATGTATGTTTTGTTCAGGTAAATTTGTTTATTTTATCATCAAGGATTTACATGAGGATTTATGTGTTTTATTGGTTGGATCTGTTATATTTTGTTATTATGATTAATTTTCGAAACTGGTTATGGCTTAATATCACAGATCTGTTTTTTATTCATTGATTTGTGAACTTATTTTCTTCAAATTTTTATATTTGCTAGAAGTTGTATCCATATGATTCTCTGTTTAAGCTTTTATCTACCCTGTATCATTAATAGTTTGTTGTGTTTAAATTTTTTAGATATTCCGATCTTGTAAATTTAACAAATACTCTTATATGTGCATATTCCGATCTGTAACAATTTTATCTACCATAACTCATGTTTTTGGAATTTGAAGAATGAATTATAGGTTAAGTTTGATGTGATTCTGACATAGTTGTTTTGAGTATTTGGTTTATTGCGACTTTAACTAATACCCTTATGTGCATATTTAATTTCTTGTAACAATTTGAGATGGTGGCAAGGATAATGGTAGGGTTTTCAGTGGGAAAAATTTGTTTTTTTAACTGTTAGTGGTGCATGAATGGATGGCTGTGTGTAGGCTCAGGTAGGATTGTTTTTTGGACAAGATGTTGGGAATATTTCCAGCTATGCTCCTTCAGGGGTTTCTTCAGAACATACCACTAGTTCCCTACTTGTGAAGGGTGTTGCTCGAAATGGTTCACCCCCTTTGCGAGATGATGACAAAGATGGCCATTACACGTTTGCTGTTGGAGAAAATTTAACTGCCCGCTGTAATTACACTCTACCATCATTACAAAATTTACCGTCATATATGTCTTGGTCAAGTCCTAGTTTATTGTTTTTCTGTAAAGATCTGCAGTTATTTACTTATGAAACACAGCATTTTCATGCATACTGAGTATTATATATTCTAATTCATATTTGTCTTTTCTTAATTAGCTAGGCTTGCATGGCTTACACTTTTTTCTAATGGTTACAGATAAGATACACAGCAAAATGGGTGAAGGAACCTTTGGGCAGGTATTGGAATGCTGGGACAGAGAGAGGAAGGAAATGGTTGCCATAAAAATTGTCCGTGGAATTAAGAAGTATAGGGAAGCAGCCATGATAGAAATTGAGATGTTGCAACAGCTTGGTAAAAATGATATAGGAGGCAATCGGTAAGTTTTAGCTTTATTTCCTCACCTACATAAATATTTCATTCAATTGCATTGGTTAAATTGTCTTGTTCCTTGCAGTTGTGTGCAAATAAGGAACTGGTTTGACTATCGTAATCATATATGTATTGTAAGTATTTGATTGATTTGTGATGGGTTGATTTCCCCAATATATAATTTGGGGGTTAAGATGTCAGTGAATTTAAATGGTTTTAACAGGTTTTTGAGAAACTTGGACCAAGCTTATACGATTTTCTTCGGAAAAACAATTATCGCTCATTTCCCATTGATCTTGTCCGTGAGATTGGCAGACAACTATTGGAATGTATTGCATGTGTGTAGTATTTACTTAAACTATTATCCCTTTATTCCTTTATATATTTCACTTTGTTATGTGTAAAATAATGAGCTTTATACCAACTGAGGGTAGTGATTCACTCAATTTTGTATGCGTCCTTAGTATATCAAGTTTCTTGTGAAATAATTATCATCAAACTTTTGTTGTGTAATTCTCTAAGTTTTTCTTGTGCAAATTTTCAGTTATGCATGATTTGCGCATGATCCATACTGATTTGAAGCCTGAAAACATACTCCTTGTTTCACCAGACTATGTCAAAGTCCCTGACTATAAGGTAAATATCTTTTATGCATTTTTTCCATTCTCTATTTGGACTTCTGCACATTGATTTTTTCAAACTAATCAGTCACCTGTGATGCAGAGCTTATAATTAAAGATGTATTCTCATTTAATTTTAGACGCCAATCCATAGTTTAAGTGTATATTAAGAAAGCTAAAATTAAACCAATCAACCCATGACATCTGTTGTTTTCTTTAACAGATTTCATCTAGATCACCAAACTCATATTTCAAAAAAGTGCCCAAGTCTAGTGCTATCAAGGTTATTGATTTTGGAAGCACCACATATGAGCGTGTAGATCAAAGTTACATTGTATCAACTCGTCATTATAGAGCACCTGAAGTTATCCTTGGTATATATTAAATTAAATACTGTGGATACGACATGCCTGCCTTCTTATCGTATTTGCATGATGCTAATTCATATGAAATCAGCCATCTCAGCGAAGTAATTATTTTTGATTCTGTGTTGTAGGTCTTGGCTGGAGTCATCCGTGTGATATATGGAGTGTGGGGTGTATATTGGTTGAGTTATGCACGGTATGCACTGCTCTTTGAAAACCTGTCTGAAACCCATTTGTCAATCTTTTAAAGGTCTGATATCCGAGCTCCTAATGCAGGGTGAAGCTTTATTCCAGACTCATGAAAATTTAGAGCACCTTGCCATGATGGAGAGGGTTCTCGGTCCACTACCAATGCATATGTTGAAAAAAGTCGAGTAAGTGTACTACAACTGTGACTAGACATTCAGTTGTTTGATTTCTTGGCACATTACGCTGACTGTCTCTACTGTACATGTTTAGCCGACATGCTGAGAAGTATGTCAGAAGAGGTAAATTAGACTGGCCAGTCGGTGCAACCTCAAGGGAGAGTATTAAAGCTGTAACTAAGCTTCCTAGATTACAGGTTTGTTATTTTCTGATTTGTATAAACTATATAGCCATTTATATAGTCTATTTTGAATCTATTTCTTACCTTTTTTCTCAAATATTTGCAGAACCTTATAATGCAGCATGTTGATCATTCAGCCGGTGACCTTGTACATCTTCTGCAAGGATTACTTAGATATGACCCTTTTGAAAGAATTACTGCCAAGGAAGCCCTGAGACATTCCTTTTTCATGAGGAGATCACATTAGACGACCCACTATTACAGAGTGAGATCATGTTAGATACACCAATTACTCATAGCAGCATCCTTTGGGAGTCATCAACATGACAAGATGGGTGCCCAATACTCCCCTCATACATGTGTTGTGTTGAGATGGCCGCAGGTATAAAAAGAAGCCATAGCCGTCAACTTTTTTTTATCTTAGTCTTGTAAACAATCGGCCCTTATCTGGCTGTGGATCCTTATTTAGAAGTGTTCATTCTGACCCATATGATTTCAATGTACAGTAGATGATTGCAATATAACATCTATGTTGTGTTAAAACATTTAGCATTACATGTTTGTACGAATTTTATAGCTTTTGTTTGAATATTACATTTAGCTTGCAATATTTATCAAGCATAAACAATTTATGATTTGTAACTGTAAAACGAAGGGAACAGATTTGAATCAAGATGTTGTTCCATTGTTTAAAATGAGAATTTCACTACAGAATTGAAGGGTGTAAAATTGGTGTAAACTGGTTTTGGTTTTGTAAGGATGAGTTAGGTCAAATCAGAGCCTATCGACCGGACTATGTATCGCCCTCTGTTAATATCCATGCACCAAGCTCAAAAAGAGTGTTAGGCGTGAGGGGTGTATTAGGAAAATTCTAAAGTTTTACATTGGTTGGAGATAGAGCATTGAAAGAGTATATATAGAGGGACACTCCTCATCTTATCAATCGGTTTTGTAAGGATGAGCTAGGTTAAACTCTAATATTTATTTTAAGTATAAAGGGGAATAATGTCTATGTTGTCTAAGAGGTTAATATAGGAAATTTTTCTATCGCAAATACTTGTAATTTTCTACGCGGTTTTAACCATTTTCTACGAGGTTTTAACCCGCATTGTCTGGATGTTAGGTTACTAAACTTATCTGTCATTTTATTTGGCTTTAAAGAATGCACGCATGCTCTTTAATAATATAAAGAACAATGTGGTTTTTGCTTTAAAGAATGCACGCATGCTCATTAATAATATAAAGAACAATGTGGTTTTGTTGTCCGTTTTGCATCCATTATTGTAAGTGTTATAAAACAACTTTGAATTTACTCTCTTCAACCAACTATATTTGCTCACATCAACCAGGCTCCATAAGACAAGTATTTTTTCGGGGTACCTTATCAGCCTGAATGATATCTATGGCCTAAGCAGATTGACACTAGCATATTGAGTCCTAAGCTTGAGATGATCCCTAATCTCAACGTCACTTAGATCCTATCCAAAAGCGTACCAATATATTTTGATGAAAGAGCGAGCTTCTTCCCTGTTCAAAACATTAACCTCTACACTCCGTTAAGTTGAAACAGGAGGAAGTGAATCCCCACGACACTAGAAGGAGCGTGTCCAGAACAGACTACATGATCACTTCTAACATCATCATCAGAAAGAAGAGTGTTGAAGGAAGATTCATGAGGATAAGTTTCTCTGTCAAGATAATCACTAGAGAATCTCTATGACTACAAACTATTTGGCACATTTATAATAACTGGAGAAAAATGACTAGTAACAGAAAGGTTAGAATCTGAACTAGCAGAGGTTTCTCCTTTAGTGATGGGAGAGGAACCACTACTCCCAATATGAGCCACAATGAAATGAGGGAAAGCTAAGAGAGTAGAGGTTAAATGCAAAGTGAAAAAGCTCTGTTCCAAAAGAAATCAAACGCTCATGCAAAGAATTTTGAGAAGAAAGGAAACTACTCACAAAAGGGGAAGTTGTCTCTCAGAAATAACAAAAAATTCACCCAAAGACCAGGAAACCCTTATATAGAATAAGCAAGGAGTGGGTGAGATTAAAAGAAGATGTAAAGTTAAAAATCAACGATCATATTTCACTTTGGGAATACAAGTGAACTCAAGTGCATTAGAATTCCCTAGTTTATAAGGCCACACTCTAACCTGCAATTCTAAGGCCACCTGTCTAAACATTGGCAAAATGTATCAATAATTGGAAATGAATTTTTTAATGCGTTTGTTTCGCACTACATCTACAACTTCCTCATGACATTACCACTTCTTCTTATGGTTGACTTCAGTAACAAGATGCCTGCCACACCTTTGAAAGACTTGTCAACTGACCCAATAAGCCTTGTGGGAAATTCTTCTAGACCGACCGAAATCCAAATATAGGTAAGATCCAAATATCAAGCTCGAATAAAATTATCCATCATATATACTTGATACACGTGAGTCTTAAGGTACACTATCTGAACTCATACTTTCACTTTACTCATTTTGGACTCTATAACTGACTTGGGGATTGGAGTGCTAACCTTGCAGGTTCACCCTCGTGCTGTAGTGTAAGAAATCCATACCACTGTCAATCACAATTATAGTTCCATTAAGAAACACCTTTGTCACATAACTGATTAATACTGAGCAAGTTATGTTTCAAACCTTTAACTAAAATACCTCGTGTCAGAAATTATGATTCTTCCTTTGTTATTATCACCATACAAGATAAATCCTCCTATTTTAGGAGTAAAGGAATAAAATAAAGTTCTATCTCCAATCATATGCTTTGAACAACCATTATCTTTATACCATTTAGCATTTCAGACTATAAAGCATCCGTGCATTACTTAAGTTTTTTGTAATTTAGGTACCCAAATAATTTTGGGACCTCTAACATTAATGTAATATAGGTAATTTGTAATTTTATAATTAGAATTATTATCATAGAAGTACGATGCAGAATAATTTTCTTAAATTATTTGTATGGTTTTTCTTATAGAGATGAGGTGAAGAAGAACATTTTGTTTCTCATGATTCTTTTTGATAAAACATGATGAAACATTACAATCATTTTTATTCCAATAATTACATTTTCCAAAATTAAATTTTGAGGTCTTATTATCTGAAATATTACTAAACGACTTAAAATTGTCTTTTGGATTAAGTATGTTTTTGGTCCCTATAAATATCTCAAATTTCATTTTTAGTCCCTATTAAAAAAGGACATATTTTAGTCCCTATAAAAAATTTATACATGCGGTTTTAGTCCCTGCTATTTTTTAAAATTTTGAAAGCGGTTTAATTACCCTTAAACTTTTAAATTTTTGAATAATTTTTTTTATACGTGTTTAGAATACTCTAAAATAGTTCTTAACCAAATTATAGAATTTTTTAAAATGAGAAGAATTAAATATGCTTTTTAAATTTCAAAAGATAATGAAAAAAGTAATGTAAATCTCGACTTAGAAATTAAATTTTGAGTTTCTTTTTTTTCGAGTAACTTTTTATAACGTTCTAAACATGTCTGTAAACTAATCATTTAAAAATACACATCAGTTTAACCGTAAGGACTACAACTACGTGCATAATAATTTTGTAGGGACCAAAATATGTCATTTTTTTAATAGGGACCAAAAACAATTTTATAAATTTATAAGGACCAAAAACATATTTAACCCTTGTTTTTTTTATTCATAACCTAGACCAACTTTATTTTAGACCACACTTTGATTATCTAGAACGAGATTTAAGTTAACTTTCTTTTGATAAATTCATTAAGTGTGTTGTGCAATTTATAAATCTTCTTTTTAATAAAATATTTCATTTTTGCACTAAATAGATTTTGCAAAATCTTCATAAGAAGGAAAGAAAAGGAGGAAATGAGAGTTGAGAATTAGAAGACTTTGTTTTTCTCTAAGACAATCGATTTCTATGTTAGGTTTTTATTTTCTCTTTCAAGAGAAGATACAATTGACTTAGAGATATAGCAATTTCTTTTAATTTTTTAGACTTACTATATATCTTTTTACAGACGTGAAAGAGTTCGTATAAGTAAAATAGGAAGTAGATAGTTTGCCTCGTTGGATTGGTGCATTGCCATAAGATAGATGTTGGCTTCTTCCCCTTCTCTGATTCATTGGAGGAGTTCATATCATTATCATCCTAAGCTATGTATGTTGGTTCAATCTTAAATAATACAACCTAATTAAGTACCTAAGAGTCCCCTTTAAGATTTCCACTAACATCTTGAGCTTTTACACCAGTATTAACCCACAAACTCTTTACATAAAACTTTTACTCAGGTTCATCTTGCAACCGTTATATCACTTACAAAGTAACAAGATAAATAAGCTCTTAATTTACAATTACAGCACAATCTAATAAAAACAACAAAATTAAACAACTCTTACTTTAAGCCTTTGACTCTCTTAGCACTAAAATAATGAATAGTGTATAAAGCAATTTCTAAGAATGGAGTGAGTAAGAGAGAAGTATATGAGGTCATATTTTCATGCTTAAAAAGAGTGCACGATGTTAGTCATAGAAATTGTTCGTGAATTGCGTAATATGGTTTTGAATTTTTTTCTTCAAAAGAGTAATTTTAAGGCTAGTCAGATTTAAGCGCGAAAAATAAATTTCAAAAAAATGACAAAAGTTAGAAAGAGCACATCAAAATTTATACTAGTTCATCCTTAAATAATATGGACTAATCCAATAACTAAGAGTTTCCCTTAAGATTTTCACTATCATCATTAACCCATAACCTCCTTACACAGAACCTTTACTCAGGTTCATCTTGCCACCGTTATATCATTTATAAAGTAACAAGAGAAGTAAGCTCTTAGTTTATAATTACAAAACAATCTAATAGAAACAAAAAATTAAATAACTCTTACTTTAAGCCTTTTACTCTCTGAGCACTAAAATAATAAATTTCTTAGAATGGAGTAAGTAAGAGAGAAGTATATGAAGTCAAATTTTCATTCTTTAAAAGAGTGCACGATAACTCATTTATATAGGACAAAAATTTGGCCAACAAAAAAAATAATCCATGGGCTGAGCCGCTCTCTAATCATTTAGTCTGCAACACTATTCGATTAGACCTAGCCAATTAGCAAATAAACTAGCCAAGTTCGAAGCTTAATCAATTAAAAGGACTCTTAATCAATTAGGTGAAAAACATACTTCTTAATCGATTAGATACAAGTCTAATTAATTAGATTCAAGTTCTAATAAACTAGAGAATGATATTTTGCTTTACTAATTGACCACGACTTCCTAGTCAATTAGATAGTGGCCTAAAATGATTCTTAAAAAGGTTTTGAAATAGATGAATTTTGTAAAATAATTTTGAGTGTGTGTGCATTGCCTTAGTATTTTGAGAATTACTCATGCTTACACACTATTGATCCTAAATAGATAAATATATACTAAAGCACATGATCAACCGATCTTTCACGACTTTAGTTCCTTTTAATATTGATATTTTCATTTGACTATCTTTACTCTTAACACTTTAAACTTCTTAGCTTCACTTTTTGATTGCTTCAAGTTTTTTTTTTAATTTGACGATGCTTATGATTAACTTAGCTTTGTTCTTTTGTCCTCATCAAAACCACAAACAATATCAACTTAACATTCACATCACATAGAACCACACAATAGACATCGATGAAAGGGTATAAGCAACATTAATGTAACCTCCGTACAATGTTAACATCATCTCCCTAATTAGTACATGGAAGATATCGGTATCTTCGTGCCGCCTCTCATAAAACATAGTTAGTAGGCCATTATCAATCTGACTATAACTATGGAGACGATGTTAGATAGTTAACTACAACCATATTTTGTTTCACTACAAAAAATCACGTCTGTAGCGATGTGAATTCCATGCCACAACATGGAAAATCACGTCAGAGAACAAAATTAGCGACATGGTCATATACGTCGCCTGAGAGTGCGTGGGAACTTTGTTGTGTTGTGTTTATCACGTCACAACTTTGTGACATGGAAAATACGTTGCTAATGTTGCACAATAACCAAGTCTCCATCTGCAGTTGGGACAGACAAGGACTGCAAAAAGCAGTGTGGCACAGGACACGAAGAAAAGTTGTGGTGTGATTTAAATGACACAAACTTCCGATGTGGCTATCACGTCGCTAATTTTGAAATTAATTATGAAAGTAGCGACGTGTTTGACATGTCACAAATCAGTGACATGTAAAACACGCCACAAATATTAAAATGTTTTTAAAAAAAAAATCTGATTTTTATTATTATAAAAAAAGTTTTATTATTAATATTATTTGTTGGAAATTAATAAATATTAATAAAAATATTTATTTAGTTAAATTAATAATAATAAACTAAATACAAAAATATATTAAACTACTAAAATATATTAAATTTATAATATAATATCCAAAATACTAAAATATAATAAGTAAAATTTTGTTATCCCAAACAATTTCAAATTAAAATAAAACTAAAATTCATCCTAAAAAATCATCATCTGGATCAGGATAATTATCAAGGTTGAAATCATCATCATTCTCTTGCTCAGTGTCAGTCGCTCCCACGTTTCCTCTAGACGATTGACCACCACTTTGTTGAGACTGCATAAATAACCGCATTTGTTGTTGCATCTCTGCTTTCATCTTCGCCATTGTCTCCATTTGCTATTGTTGCATCTCTGCTTGCATCTTGGCCCAACCACCCAGGACGACTACCATCACGTTCCCAACGCTTTCTAATATTTCGCAACGTGTCAGAAAGTCTTTTTGATGTTCTGCTGAAATAATTTTTTTTAACAAGTTTCTCGCTCATTGTATCCCAGGTACACTTTTCCTGAATACATTAAAATAAACGGTTAGAAAACTATAGTAACAAAATTTAAAAAAACAATGACTCGAAAATATATATTAATTATACCCCTTATATGCAAATTTTCACCGTTAGACGTCCACACCCAATAATTTTTAATAAAACCCCTTCTATGCAAATGACGTGTTACTTCCTCTGGATCACTAATTATACGTCTACATTCACATTTAAGACAAGGACACCTAACCCCCCTTCACTTCGACAACATTCCTGAACAAATGCCCACTTGATAAACCCATCAACTCCTTCTACAAAATTTGGTTTAAGTGCACGTCTTCCCGGTTCCAATCTATCGTACATCCAACTACGATAGTACAGATAATATTCCATACTGCATATTTGTACAATCATTACACTAATTAATCTATAACATTTATGTTAACTATATAACTTTTTTATTTAACATATTCTCACATAATATATAACATATTCTCACATATATTAGCTATACAAAATCTATAACATATAATAAGCATATTCTCACATAATATATAAACTTTATTCTTTTAAAAAAAATAGAATGTATAAATCATGTTTTTAATAACTTACATATAAATATAAATAAAAATAGAATGTATAAATCATGTTTTTAATATAAAAGTATAAACATTATGTTTTTAGAAGAAAATATATATATAATATAAATTGTCTTTATACCCTAATATAATATAACTTTTATATATATATATATATATATATATATATATATATATATATATATATATATAATATTATTTTTTTCCCACTTTTTAACATAATAACAACATATAATATACATATTAAATTTTCTTTTTACCTTTTTAACATATACACATATTTAATAAATTTTTGTTTTACCATTCTAAAAAATATTCTATTTTCCAATACATATTAATATATAATTATATTTTTTGTACTATTTTTTTAACATAATAACATACTATATACAAATTAAATTTTCTTTTTACCTTTTTAACATATACACGTATATAATAAATTTTCTTTTTACCATTTTAAAAAATATTCTATTTTTCAATACATATTAAACCTCTATTTTTCATTAAATAATAAATATTAAACTTTTTAAAAAAATGGTATATTATAAATGTTGTCTATATAATATATATATATATATATATATATATATATATATATATATATATATATATATATATTATGTTTAATTATATATAATAACTTACATATATATAATTTTTATGTTTAAAAATATATTTCATTTTAATAAATTATATATATTTTTTAGAAATAATATTATAGATTTAAAAATAAAAAACATAATCTATTTTCTTAAAAATATATATATTTACCATAAACTAAACAAATATTTCTCTATTAAACACAATCTGTTTTAATAAAAAACATAATAAAAAATATAATCTGTTTTATTAAAAAACATCAACAAATATATATCTATCATTTACCATAAATTACTACATAAACATAATAACATTCAATCTAATTAATATATCATAAAAATTTCAGAAAAAATATAAAATTTATCTACTATCACAAATATTACATACTAAATTAACCTAATAATATTCAATAATCTAAATAATATATCACAAATATTACAGAAAAAAATATAATATTTATCTATTAACACAAATATAACATAAAAAACAATATAATTTAAATCTACCAATAAATTAATTAATATATCAGATTTAAAATTATAGAAATACCCCAGTCTTCTAATCTCCTCCAATCTTCTAGTTCAATTTTTATATCTCCTCAATCTTCAAAATATACTTCAAAATCTTGAATAAAAAAATTAACATAAATTAGAATCATAATCAATACAAATAATAAATAATAAATAAACTAAATATAAAATACAATTAGAAAAAATGTACCTTCAAAAATGGTGTGAGGAAGAGGAACAAAATGAGAAGAGTTGAAGAGACAAATTGTTAATGGAAGAGGAACAGAAATGCTATGGAAGAGAGGAAGAAAATGAGATAAGTGAGGAAGAGAGTGAAGAGAAAATGAGACGGAATGGAAGTGAGAAGGGAGCGTTTTTGAAATAATCATGGAGAAATTAGCGACGTGATAGAAACGTCAATAATTTCCCACGTGTATTACACGTCACAAAATCCAACGGTCAGCTGGCTTCCGGCTTTTAAATCACGTCGCTATTTACACACATTAACATCACGTCGCTAATGACCTAACGGTCATAAACTTTAATTTTTTTATCTGTCCTCAGCTGCCACTCACCTGCCACTCACCTGCTCATGTCCATTCAAAGTCAGAGTTGAGGAGTTCCGACGTGATAAACACATCACAACAAAAAAAATTGAAAATTTTATTTTCCCACCATTTGACTTCACAAATTTCAATGGTTGAAAATTTAATTTATTTGTTGCGACGTGGATAGCATGTCACAAGTATTTTTTTAATTTTTTTTCTGACTCCCCATGTGTTTACGTGATTGTTATTATCAATCATTTAAATATTATACTGATGTGTTTTTCATGTCGAAACATACCTTTTTTTCTCACGTGAATAACACGTCACAAATTCTAGACGCTGGGGGCTGTTTTCTTGTAGTGTTTATAGTAGTCAAATAAATGACATTTTTATGTTAATCACATATTTAAGTGGCATATCAAGAAAGTGAAAAAGTAAATAAATTAAAAGCAATATAAAACAAAGAAAGAGGAGTATGTTGTCAGTTATATACCCTATGTTAAAATTTTAAAATTTAAATACTAAAAATCCCTCTGAATTCTAAAATTCAAAGAATATTTTATTTAAACTTTAAAGAGTTTTTGAGAATAATAGAAAATAATTTTTACAACCAAAAACTATACACCTAAAACTTATCATCTTACAAAATTTAACTACAACAACATTACTTCCATAAGTATTATCATCCAAAATAACACATCTTCAGTATTTATATATATAGCCTTAAAAATAACAGAATAATGACTTTATTTTTATTTTGAATATGAAGGAAAGTAGGTGTATAATAGATATATAGATAAATGAGACATTTATTAAATAAACATTCACCAAACACCTTTAACCTTATTACAAATAGAAAATATCTGAAGTTACTACAACAATATATAATCACTTAGAGCAAAAACAATTGGAAAGAAGATTAAAATGAAAATGCTATTGGTTTAAGGTGTAGTGGTTCTTTCTTTGATACAACAAGTCCAAATACCTCACTCATATCTATATCTTGTTTACCTGAATTTGTTTCCCAATCATACCAATAAAGAAGGCTAGCAAGTATATATTCAACCATAGCTATTCCAAAATTCATTCCAGGACATCCTCTTCTCCCAAAACCAAAAGGAATGTATTGAAAATCTTGACCTCTAAAATCAACTTGGCTGTGTTCAAATCTCTCAGGCATAAACTCTTCAGGGTTTTCCCAATTTTTAGGGTCTCTTTGTATTGCCCAATTGTTTACATACACCATTGTTTTTTTAGGAATATAATGCCCTTTTAGATTCACACTCGATATTGTTTCTCGAGGAGACATAAGAGGAGTAGCTGGACGTAACCTTAGAGTTTCTTTCACTACACATTTTAAATAAGGCATTTCATTGATGTCGATTTCTTCAACTTTTGATTTATGGCCTACAACTCTTCTTACTTCTTCTTGTGCTTTCTTCATTATGGATGGATGTCTCATGAGCTCTGAAATTGCCCATTCTAATGTTGCAGAGGTTGTGTCTGTTCCACCAAAAAACATGTCCTAAAAATTGTATGTAGTTAATTTTTTTTCTTTTATGAAATACATGTGAATACATGATTGAAATAATTGAAAAGAAATGAAACAAAATAAAAATAAAAATTTTGTATCTTACAAAAAATTCAATATTTTCTGTAAAACACAATTAATTAATGAGAAATGCTATTTTGACGCACATTCTTACACTTAAACGGTATGTTACTATTCACAATTACATGATTTTTTAATTTTAACCTCTCCCTCTCAAATAACTTTAGTTAATGAAGTGTAAGAATTTGGTTAATACAATTCATGATTTAATTAATAAGTGCGCTAGCATAAAAATAATAATCTTAAGTGGTAAGTGGTTAATTAACTATAAAATAAATATAATCCATAGTTTGGTTATTGATTTCTCTGACATAAAAAAATAAATTAATCAACTTTAGTTAAATATGTGTAAGTTAATGAGTTCTCGGATTAAAAAATAGTTTTATATAGTAAAATAAAGTTGATTAATAAAATGAATTTTTTATTAATTTTATGTGTGAAAATGCTTAATATTATATATTTTTTTGGTTAATGAAATAGTTAAAATAGTGAGTGAATTATAAGTAAAATAAATGGTATTCATGGTATTTAATTAATGGAATTGATTAATGATATACATTTGGCCACAGTTTAATATAATATATTTTTAGTTTTACTCCTCTGTGGGTTATAAAAGTGGAAAAAAAATTAATATTGTCCCATGCTATTTGAGCAATTTCAACTTTTGCCTCATGACATTGGGGTGTGTTATGCTTTTGCCCCTACAACACCAACTAATTTCTGGGAATGGCTTGGGTAACTTTACTGCTATCATGACTTTGTAACTTTAGTTGACATAATGAATGATGAATAATTAATATATTATTATATTAATGTGAAAGGATAATTTTTTTTGTCTAAAGTTACCAAAATCATAATATTTCAAAGTCACTGAAACTTGGTCTCTAATTTCTATAGTGAGAGTGCAGAACTAAAAAAACTTATATAAGGATAAAATCTAAAAGCAAATTTAAAGAGGAGATCAAAATTCGTCCAAATGACATAGGACAAAACTAACTTTAACCCTTAAATTGATTAACAAGAATATGTTACTACTATGATTAGTTATAGGAGAATAGACTTGTTTAATCTTAATTATGTATTTGTATATGCGTCTAAGTTTGTGTTTTTAAGTGAGGTGAAAGAGTATATATAAAACAAAAATATCATAAAAGAGAGAATAATACCATTAGAATTCCTTTGATATCATTATTGGAGAGTTCAAAGCCAAGCATGCCATCCTCTTGTAATTGAAGAAGAATATCCACAAACCCTTTCTTCTTGAATTGATCATTCTCTATCTTCTTTAAAGCCAAACGCTCTTCAATCACTTTATCAAACAAATCATCAAGTGCTCGAAAAGTGTCCTTAAACTCCCCAATTTTTCCACTAAAAACATCAATCCAACCCAAAGAAGGGAAATAATCTCCAACAACAAAAGTTGTAAGATGAATCATAACTTTTCTTGCTAACTCTTTCACGTTTCCTTCTCCTTCACACTTCCTTCCAAGTGCACTTTTACAAATAATATTGTTTGTTGTTGAAACCAACATCTCACTAAGATTCACAGATGCACTATTTGAGCTAGCTTCACGTAACTTATTCACCATTTCTTCAACTTCTTCTTCTCTTATAACCTGAAATGATTTTACACTTTTCACACTCAAAAGTTCTAGAACACATATTTTTCTTTTCTGTCTCCATTTTTCTCCATAACTTCCAAAATCTATATCATGATTTTTCATGATTTCCATGGCAACATCTGCTGATGAAACCACTAAGGCTGGAGTTTGTTTTTGTCCTAATTCCAACAACATCATGTTTCCATATTTGAGTGATAGGTCTCGAAGTGAATGGTGTGGAAGTGTGCCTAGCTGGTGAAGATTACCAATGATAGGTAGTTTTGGTGGAGATGGAAGCTCATTAAGATTAGTTTTGGGTTTGGATTTTCTAAGTGCAAACTTAAAAATCAACACAATTATAAGGAAAAAAAGAGGTAGACTAAAGGGAGAAGAAAAAGCTTCTGTAATCTGTTTCTGTGATAACATTTTGAAAGCCATTGCTTTTCCTAGCCTATCTTGAACTTAGCTAGAGCCAGACATAACATTTATTTAGCTTCATGTTATTTTGTAGTAAAACAAAACCATGTAATGTCTGAAAAGTGTTATCACTAGTGATTGAATGGATGGCATTTAATTTTCTACCACTCATATATAATGACATGTTTTTTTATTTATTAAGTAAGTCATTTAGCTGTTTAGTTATTGTTTCCTATAAGGATAAATCAGTAATCAGATTATGTTCACACACTCCACATCAACCTATTTCTCCCTAACATAATAGAGAATATAGAATGATGGTTATTAATTTAATTAAAAATAATAAAATTATTTTATATTTTATCATGTTATGCATCTTTATGAGAACAATAAGATTCACAGGAATAATCACGAGAGATAAAATTCCTCCATCAAGAATAAAGATGAAAAAAATAAATTCAAATATGTAGACAAAGATGCATTTCTTGACTTTATCATGTGCGTGCGCGCGTGCCTATGCACGTGTGTGAGTGAACACATGTGTATGTACGCCCACGCATGTGTATGTGTGCGTCTGTAGTGATATATTTGTAAATACCCATAAGGGGCGACATGATGATACCGTCCATATCTCAGAGGCATCGCCCGGGACACGTACTACTTTCTCATAGTAGGAAAACGTGGGAGCTTGCGTTTCCTGGTCATAGGTGGTGCAAAGAAGTAGTCAGGAGAATGACCCACGCCTCCCTAAGAAATAAGGATTTAACCGTCTTCTCTCATTACTAGGATGGGTGGTTGCTATTTCCGAGAAACCCTAAATTCAGACCTGTAAGCCTCTATAAATACATCAACCTTAGGGTTGAGGGATGACAATCTGATATTCATAAAAAATACCCCTAAAATAGAGTCTCTCACCTTGTGAGCTTGCTCTAACTCCACAAAAAATACTAAAAACTCCATAAATTCTTACCAGTTAAGGGTTTTCACTATTACCAGCACTTTCACTACTTTCTCTTGAAAATGTCCAAGAAAGATCCAAACGTCACGGTTAACACCATTGCCCGAAGTTTTATCGGTGGGGGAAAAACTAACTCCTTTTGGAGAAAATACGCCTGACAGGTGTTAGCTGCAAACATAATAATATTCTACGACATATCCAAAACCACGTAAATAGGGCTAGGGTCCATAATAGTTTTCTCTAGTAGAAACGCCATTGGTGTCTACCCAAACGACAACTACCCCATGGTCATCACTGTGCAATACAATATTTGAGATATAAAATGATGCTTGATAAATCCTAGAAGCTCACCAGAAATCCTATTTTAGAGAACCTTCCAGAAGCTCTAATGCGATCCTGACAACATTAAGGAATTCCATGGCTCACTAGTGGACTTGTCAAGCAAACAAGTACTGGTAAGGGGCCATATAAATCTGGAAATGGACTGCATCTCAGAAGCATACTTTGAGGTGATCGAAGTCAATTACCTCGTGGTAAACGCCTTATCGCCTTATAACGTCATCCTTGGAAGACCAATTATTAATTCGTTAGGGGCGATTATATCCATCCAATCTAATCCTGAAATACATGTTACCTAGCAAGCGAGTCATAATGGTCTGAGGAGACCAAGAGAGCTCCCAAAAATGTTATATGAGCATCCTGATGATGAGGATGAAGGGTGTCTCCCATAAGGCTTCCCCTCTTCCTGATGCACATGCCATATATACCACGAGTTGTATTCCTAGACTAGGCGTGGAAAACAAGAGACTCATACCCATAATAGAGCTAAAGGAAGTTCAAATAGGATCTTTCGGTCACCAGTAACAAAGATAGGCACTGTAGCGCTAAAAAAAAGCTCGAGGTGTCTACACACTCGAAAAAGAACAGAGTCGCCACCGATCTTTATTTGTTCCAAAAAGGAAAGGGAAAATATCGAATAAAACCCATGAATAAAAACAAACGGATAAGATGGTCATTGCAACCAAATTAGGGTTCGGGAGTCGGTTAAGCAAGGGGAAGGTATTAGCACCCCTCACCTCCATCGTACTCGATGGGACCCATTTAGCTAGTTTTATGAATGAGTGTTTGCGTAATGTTTGTGTTCTTTAGTTTATTAATCAATAAAAGAAAAGGGGGTTTTATTTTTTTATTATTGTGCTCGCCAAGACATTTGTATCTTGTGCCTACGTATTCCCTCGTGCAATGGGAAAGTCAGAGCAACCGTAGTTCGAATAAAAAAAACTACGATTTTGTTGGTTAATTTTATGAAGGATGTTTAGTGTTTGGTTCAAAGGATCAAAGGTATTCAAGAGGTGTGCACCCCTTGTCACTTAATCACTTTGATTTAATTAAGAAAGAATTTTTTAAGTTTGATTCAAAGGATCAAAGGTATTCAAGAGGTGTGCACTTCTTGTCACTCGATCGCTTCGATTTAATTAAGAAAGAAGATTATTCAAAGGATCAAAGGTATTCAAGAGGTGTGCACCCCTTGTCACTTAATCACTTTGATTTAATTAAGAAAGAAGATTATTCAAAGTATCAAAGGTATTCAAGAGGTGTGCACCCCTTGTCACTCGATCACTTCGATTTGATTAAGAACGATTTAATACTTGATTCAAAGGATCAAAGGTATTCAAGAGGTGTGCACCCCTTGTCACTTAATCACTTTGATTTAATTAAGAAAGGTTTTTTTTAGAAAAAGTTTTGTTAATGTGTTTCAGTTCCAAAAGATCAAGGTATTCAAGAGGTGTTCACCCCTTGTCACTTAACCTCTTGGTTTGATTAAAGTGTTCTAGTTCAAAGGATCAAGGTATTCAAGAGGTGTGCACTTCTTGTCACATGATCACTTTGATTTTATTAATGTGTTTTAGCTTCAAAAGATCAGGGTATTCAAGAGGTGTTCACCCCTTGTCACAAGATCTTTCGATTTAATTAAAGAAAGGTTTAAAAAAAAAAAGTGTTAATCCAAAAGAATTGAGGTATTCAAGAGGTGTACACTTCTTGTCACTCGATCTTTCGATATGATTTAAAGAAAGTTTTAAAAGAAGAAACTCGACGTTGGATCGAGAAATTTATTCGAATGAAAATATTTCTTGGGTGTGAATTTTCTTAATTAATTAAAATACACTTAACTAATTAATGAAGTTATTAAAAAAAATTAATTAACAAACTTAATTTGACTAAAATAAATTTAACCAATTTAGTTAAGGTAATTAAATATTTAAGTTTAGTTAAACAAATAAGTTAATAAAATGTTAAGCAAATAAGCTAACAAAATAAAAGAAATAGAAAAGTGGAAATTGGGCTACGGGTGTATGAAACTCGGATAGGGGGTTATGGCCCAAGATGACTAACAAAAAAATAAAAAATAAAAAAAATAACAGTGGACCTGGGCCGGATCGGTGAGATGGGTCGGGTTCTTAACCCAGACCGGCCTTTGTGACAAAAGGGAAAGGAAGTTGGGTTGGAGAAGAACCCTAATTTCAAATCGTTCCTCTTCTCTCCCCTACTATCTCTCTGTGCTTCCATAAAAAAAAAAATCAAACTTCTGGAACTCCCTTCCTCATTCGCTCACGTCTCCCTCTCCCACGAATCGCTCTCTCTCACAACTCTCTGTCGTGAAAACTGATAGTGACAAAGAGTGGCCTCACTCGGTTTCTCTCAGTCAATCTCTCAATTCGTCTACACCCTCTCTCGCGATTCAACTCTCGGTTTCTACTCTCACCGCAAAACAACAAACAAAAAACAAACTCTCAGACTCGCGTGATTCTCGATCCTCACTCATCTCTCTATGAGTCTCTCTCGCGATCTCGTTCTCTCGAATCTCTTATTTCTGTTTCGGTTTCAACAGTGAACACATAACAACAATATTCAAGCAAGCATAAACTAAACCCCAAATCTATTATGATTCACAGTTACAAGATTTCAATTTAAACAGACAAATGAAAAGTGGGATGATACCAGTAAAGACGAAACCGAAAGCTCAAAGGTAACACTTCAGGTAACCCTCTTCAACTTTTCTCTCTAATCTCCGATCTGCTTCCGTTGCTTCGTCTTCCTTCTGAAATTCGTGCGTTTGGTACTGAATCGGCGTGTTGAATGAGGTTCGGTGAGTTGAGTGAAGGTTTTTTTGAGTTTGTATTGGTGAGGTTGCAAGTGTGTTGTCGTTTCTGTGAGTTATGAAGTTCTGAACGGACGAGATTTGAAGGCTGAGGGTTGAGGTTGCTTTGAGGGAAATTCAGTGAGGTTATGTTAAGGGAGTGAGGCTCAGTTTTGAGCGGGGGAAGGTTTATGAGATTGTTGGCTTTCTGAGCTGAGTATTGCAATAGGTGGAGGTTGAAGTTTAAGGTTGAGAGGTTATTTGAGCAGAGTTTCTGTTACTACCTTTTCGCTCCCCCCTTTCCTGCTGTGTATGCAGCCTCCCTATATAGAGTTTGATATCAGAATTTGGGAGGGAAAGAATTGGTGAATTTTGAACAATTTTGGTAATCTGTTTGTTGCTTTTTGGATGCAGGGCTTGTATAGCTATTTTGGTGCAATGCTTTGGAATCCTATGTGCAGGTTTTGGACCATTGCTGCAGGTTAGGCAGCAGCATTTTTGGACTGTTTTGCTTGGCATGGTGCATAAGCGTGGGATAGAGAAAGATGAAGGAAGACCTTTTTTGTTTGACTATTTTTTGTGTGAAATGGGCCTATGTAAACATGTGTAATTTGGGCCTTGACTAAGAAACACATAATACTTAAACACAAACTAATTAATTTTACTTTCTAACAAAATTCAACTCACAAAAATTAAATTGAAATAAAAAAAATCTAAAAATCAGAAAACATGTTAATCAAAATAATAATAATAGATAGAAACAACCAAAATTAAAATGATGATATTAGACATATGTATTTGATTTTTTTTTTAATGAAATATGAAATGTAAGTGAACTATACTAATTATATATTTTTATGAGATTTTTGTATAAATGAGAAATGAAAATTAAGAAATTTGCAAAGAAACAGAATGCAAGCTATTTAGTTGCGACGATGTGATGATTGAATGATGAATGCGTGCGACACATCCAAACGAATGAAATACATGGGGCAAAAATTGGGGTATGACAGATGCCCCTATTTAAGTGTCTTCAATCTAGAGGCGTAAAGATTGAAATCTTCGTCTCGATGTGATTGAAGGGACTTAAATACAAAAATACACAATTTTTGGCCCTAAGAACTGCATATATGCATATGATATGATATGTATGAATGCATATGAGGAAAATTAATGGTACAAGGTGTCACAAGAGACAAACTACCACTAAAGAAACAAAGTAAAAGACAAATGAATTCCACAAGGGAATATCGACAAAGCGACCCAACTAGGGAAGGGATTACAAAAAATGGATATCCAAGTCCGCTAGGAAATGGAATCCAACTCCAGTAGAGAAGAGATTACAGATCTACAGGGGAAAATACCCCCATTTGTAGAGAAACAAAGGATGCACCGACTTTTACTGAAGGTGGAGAAACAAAAGATACACCAACGTTTACCGAATGTGAACAACCAACTTTTACTGATGGTAGAAAAATGAAAGATACACCGACGTTTACTGAAGGTACAGGAATCTTCATCTGGACATCGACTTTTTACTTGACGATGCAGGGATCTGGTCATCTGGATACCAACTTTTACTGAAGGTACAGGAATCTTCATCTGGACATCGACTTTTTACTTGACGATGCAGGGATCTTGTCATCTGGATACCAACTTTTACTGAAGGCACAGGAATCTTCATCTGGACATCGACTTTTTACTTGACGATGCAGGGATCTGGTCATCTGGATACCAACTTTTACTGAAGGTACAGGAATCTTCATCTGGACATCGACTTTTTACTTGACGATGCAGGGATCTGGTCATCTGGATACCAACTTTTACTGAAGGTACAGGAATCTTCATCTGGACATCGACTTTTCACTTGACGATGCAGGGATCTTGTCATCTGGATACCAACTTTTACTGAAGGTACAGGAATCTTCATCTGGACATCGACTTTTTACTTGAAGATGCAGGAATCTGGTCATCTGGATACCAACTTTTACTGAAGGTACAGGAATCTTCATCTGGACATCGACTTTTTACTTGAAGATGCAGGAATCTTGTCATCTGGATACCAACTTTTACTGAAGGTACAGGAATCTTCATCTGGACATCGACTTTTACCTGAAGATGCAGGAATCTGGTCATCTGAATACCAACTTTTACTGAAGGCACAGGAAGGAAATTGCCCCTGAATGTTGAGCCCTTTAAGTAATCGGCTTCACTATTTCAGTAATGTAACATGCCCCAATGTGAGCCTTTGAGAGACTTTGTCTCGAGGTAACTGCCCCAGATCAACTGGATCTTGAAATAACTTGCCCCAAGTTAACTATGCTTGGGAAGAATGTGCCCTTGATTGAATCACTTGCAGATACCTAATTTCACACATCTGCAATTCCTTTAATGCTAAGTGCTGACTTGCAGTTAATTCAAAATGGTAATTTTAATGCAACGTATATGCAAAATTTTGAAAAGAAATCATTTATTGGAATGGTAAAGGTATAACAAAAGGTGAATCCTTATGAGGAAATTTTTTGAAATTCAATTTGTGAAAGATAATGTGACAGCATGATGTCAACACAGATGATTAGCAAATAAATTAGGAGTCAAGTTAACACAACCTTGCAGTAGTATGCTTTCAAAATAAACCTTGCTTCAATTAGGTCTTTTTAGGGTTGTAATGTGGTCTGGTTCACGGTTATGAAACAAAGGATATAGGCTCAAATTTTAATTTTAACCCACCCATTCTTCGTGATGTTCTCCAGTCCTATGTTCAGTTACTTGACACATGTATTCAATTTCCAAGAGGATTTGAAAATGGTGGTTTGAGAACCAATTACCTTTGAGGCGACAATCAACTATTCTTCTTTGGAAGTCACACAAGCTTATTCTTACTTTTCTTTTGACAATGATCTTTTATGATATTTCAATCTAGCAGAATGCCCTAATTTTTGCCTAAGTCTCCTTTTTAGGTTTTGACTTAGCGGGCCTTTCTATTTTTTCTTCTTTTTTTTTTATTTTTTTATTTTTTGAACAACTTGTGTGACGTTTGTCCATTTGATTAGAGAATTTATAGATTGTCTGCAACTTTGATGGTTCAAGAGAGCACAACCTTCAAAAGCTTTGGATTTTCACGACTTCTTCGACATTGTGTGCGAAGAGAGGACGCAGTTGAACCTCTTTCGGGATGGTTACTTCAAAAATGCATGATTCTTTTGGAAATGAATTAGTCATTGTAACTAAATAACTACCCTGCCCCAGGTTCAAGATTAAGGTTTTTAATTTCTTGTAGAAATAAACTCCAACTCCTAGGCTCAAAGGGGTTAACGAGGGATTATCTTCCTTATATCTCCAGTGTTTGGGGATTTGAAACAATGCCTGTACATCGTCAGCAAAGTTTTATTTAAAAGCATACTATTTCAATTCGGGTATTTTGTTTTCATCATTCTCCCTCCAATACTTGCTTAAACAATACGATAAAGAAAAAGGAAATGGGAGAAACTAATACATTTTTTTTTGTTTTTTTTTTTTTTTTGTAAAGAACAAAGAAAAAAACGGAGTGAAACAAATGGATTTACTCAAAACTTGCATTCATTTCATTAATATTACCATTAAGATTAACAATGTTTTTAAAAGCAAATAAACACTTAGCAATCAAGGAAAAAACTACAAATGCGAATGATAAAAGTGACTCAATGATCTTCTTTGATTGGCTTTGAGGAGACGATTCAGGAAGTCATCACACTGATCATGGCATAGGATCAATATCCTTGAATGAGAGTATCTCATTGTCAACCAGATCTTGAACTATTTCCTTCAGGACATTGCAATCTTCAATGGAGTGACCTGATATCCCACTATGAAAATCACACTTGACGTTTGGATCGTATTCCTTGGGAAATGGAAACTTTGCAGGTCGGGTTGGTCTTGGAGCCACCAATGAGTTCTGAATCAACACAGGATACAACTCTGTATAAGTCATAGGAATAATATCAAAGCGGAGAGGCCTCTTTTGTTGTTTCCTCAATGTTTTATTCAGCTTCTTGCCTTGCCACTGATATCCTTGGCTTTGTCGAGGGATAGACAGAGATCGTTGATTAGGAATTTTTGAGAAGGAGGGTTGAGGAAGATCCATAGGAGACGGGCCATAGGCTTCCACTTGAGCAACCACTGGATGATACAACCTTTGGGCTATAGGAGCATGCACTTTTGGTGCAATGATCGGTGGAGAGATTTTTCCACCTTTCAGTAAGACTTCCAGAATTCCCATGATATGATTCATCTGCTCCCTCAACTGGCTAACTTCCACTCTCAACAACTTTTGGTCTTGTTGAAATTCTTCCATAGTCTTCGGATACATGCTTCTATTCTCGTACTCGTGTGGAGGAACCAGTTTGACAGTTGACAGATAATTTTGAAAGAGACAGTTGGAATGAGGTACAAGGACAACATGGATGTATGCATGATGCAAATGGTATGTCATGCAATGTTGAATGCAAAGCAAGGTAACAAAACTGCCTATCGGAAGGCTCCTTAAGTTAGGATAGTTCTAAGTTCTTTACCCAAAAATCCCCTCACAAGGTTAGCTCTAGAGTTTTTGGATATAACGGTTCCTAGAGGCATCCAAGCATAATCAGAATATCACCATGCGACAGGCGAGCCATCTTATGACAAATTCATGAATATGCATCCTCCAGGCGAGGTTATTGTACCAATCATACAAGGAGTGCACCTTGGGGATTAATACATAACCTCTATAGATGAAACGGGTTCTAAAGGTCCTTGGAGTTAACGGCCAAATCAGATTTTCGCCATGCGACGGGCGAACCGTCTTATGACAAATCTCATGAATGGGCCTCCTCCAAGTGGGGTTTTCGTATTAGCCATTCAAGGTGTTCACCCTGGGGACTAGCACTACACAACCACCTCCTAACTTATGTTTTTTCTCTTGTTTTTCAAAAGCTCGGGTTGAGAGCTTCACTCAAGCATCATTCCCATTCCCACAGATGAATATACATAGCAATATAAATACAAGCAATAAAGCAAGAGTAAAGAAACATAAATAATACAAGAGTAAACATAAATAACACAAGAGCACAAGAACAAGCATAAAGAGCATAAGAATAAACATAAAGAACACAAGAGTAAACAAACAAAGGCAAACACTTAAACATAAAACAAACTAAACTAGGGTTGACTCTCTTAAGATTTCTAATTTCCCCAGCAGAGTCGCCAATTCCTGTAGCGCTAAAAAAAAGCTCGAGGTGTCTACACACTCGAAAAAGAACAGAGTCGCCACCGATCTTTATTTGTTCCAAAAAGGAAAGGGAAAATATCGAATAAAACCCATGAATAAAAACAAACGGATAAGATGGTCATTGCAACCAAATTAGGGTTCGGGAGTCGGTTAAGCAAGGGGAAGGTATTAGCACCCCTCACCTCCATCGTACTCGATGGGACCCATTTAGCTAGTTTTATGAATGAGTGTTTGCGTAATGTTTGTGTTCTTTAGTTTATTAATCAATAAAAGAAAAGGGGGTTTTATTTTTTTATTATTGTGCTCGCCAAGACATTTGTATCTTGTGCCTACGTATTCCCTCGTGCAATGGGAAAGTCAGAGCAACCGTAGTTCGAATAAAAAAAACTACGATTTTGTTGGTTAATTTTATGAAGGATGTTTAGTGTTTGGTTCAAAGGATCAAAGGTATTCAAGAGGTGTGCACCCCTTGTCACTTAATCACTTTGATTTAATTAAGAAAGAATTTTTTAAGTTTGATTCAAAGGATCAAAGGTATTCAAGAGGTGTGCACTTCTTGTCACTCGATCGCTTCGATTTAATTAAGAAAGAAGATTATTCAAAGGATCAAAGGTATTCAAGAGGTGTGCACCCCTTGTCACTTAATCACTTTGATTTAATTAAGAAAGAAGATTATTCAAAGTATCAAAGGTATTCAAGAGGTGTGCACCCCTTGTCACTCGATCACTTCGATTTGATTAAGAACGATTTAATACTTGATTCAAAGGATCAAAGGTATTCAAGAGGTGTGCACCCCTTGTCACTTAATCACTTTGATTTAATTAAGAAAGGTTTTTTTTAGAAAAAGTTTTGTTAATGTGTTTCAGTTCCAAAAGATCAAGGTATTCAAGAGGTGTTCACCCCTTGTCACTTAACCTCTTGGTTTGATTAAAGTGTTCTAGTTCAAAGGATCAAGGTATTCAAGAGGTGTGCACTTCTTGTCACATGATCACTTTGATTTTATTAATGTGTTTTAGCTTCAAAAGATCAGGGTATTCAAGAGGTGTTCACCCCTTGTCACAAGATCTTTCGATTTAATTAAAGAAAGGTTTAAAAAAAAAAAAGTGTTAATCCAAAAGAATTGAGGTATTCAAGAGGTGTACACTTCTTGTCACTCGATCTTTCGATATGATTTAAAGAAAGTTTTAAAAGAAGAAACTCGACGTTGGATCGAGAAATTTATTCGAATGAAAATATTTCTTGGGTGTGAATTTTCTTAATTAATTAAAATACACTTAACTAATTAATGAAGTTATTAAAAAAAATTAATTAACAAACTTAATTTGACTAAAATAAATTTAACCAATTTAGTTAAGGTAATTAAATATTTAAGTTTAGTTAAACAAATAAGTTAATAAAATGTTAAGCAAATAAGCTAACAAAATAAAAGAAATAGAAAAGTGGAAATTGGGCTACGGGTGTATGAAACTCGGATAGGGGGTTATGGCCCAAGATGACTAACAAAAAAATAAAAAATAAAAAAAATAACAGTGGACCTGGGCCGGATCGGTGAGATGGGTCGGGTTCTTAACCCAGACCGGCCTTTGTGACAAAAGGGAAAGGAAGTTGGGTTGGAGAAGAACCCTAATTTCAAATCGTTCCTCTTCTCTCCCCTACTATCTCTCTGTGCTTCCATAAAAAAAAAAATCAAACTTCTGGAACTCCCTTCCTCATTCGCTCACGTCTCCCTCTCCCACGAATCGCTCTCTCTCACAACTCTCTGTCGTGAAAACTGATAGTGACAAAGAGTGGCCTCACTCGGTTTCTCTCAGTCAATCTCTCAATTCGTCTACACCCTCTCTCGCGATTCAACTCTCGGTTTCTACTCTCACCGCAAAACAACAAACAAAAAACAAACTCTCAGACTCGCGTGATTCTCGATCCTCACTCATCTCTCTATGAGTCTCTCTCGCGATCTCGTTCTCTCGAATCTCTTATTTCTGTTTCGGTTTCAACAGTGAACACATAACAACAATATTCAAGCAAGCATAAACTAAACCCCAAATCTATTATGATTCACAGTTACAAGATTTCAATTTAAACAGACAAATGAAAAGTGGGATGATACCAGTAAAGACGAAACCGAAAGCTCAAAGGTAACACTTCAGGTAACCCTCTTCAACTTTTCTCTCTAATCTCCGATCTGCTTCCGTTGCTTCGTCTTCCTTCTGAAATTCGTGCGTTTGGTACTGAATCGGCGTGTTGAATGAGGTTCGGTGAGTTGAGTGAAGGTTTTTTTGAGTTTGTATTGGTGAGGTTGCAAGTGTGTTGTCGTTTCTGTGAGTTATGAAGTTCTGAACGGACGAGATTTGAAGGCTGAGGGTTGAGGTTGCTTTGAGGGAAATTCAGTGAGGTTATGTTAAGGGAGTGAGGCTCAGTTTTGAGCGGGGGAAGGTTTATGAGATTGTTGGCTTTCTGAGCTGAGTATTGCAATAGGTGGAGGTTGAAGTTTAAGGTTGAGAGGTTATTTGAGCAGAGTTTCTGTTACTACCTTTTCGCTCCCCCCTTTCCTGCTGTGTATGCAGCCTCCCTATATAGAGTTTGATATCAGAATTTGGGAGGGAAAGAATTGGTGAATTTTGAACAATTTTGGTAATCTGTTTGTTGCTTTTTGGATGCAGGGCTTGTATAGCTATTTTGGTGCAATGCTTTGGAATCCTATGTGCAGGTTTTGGACCATTGCTGCAGGTTAGGCAGCAGCATTTTTGGACTGTTTTGCTTGGCATGGTGCATAAGCGTGGGATAGAGAAAGATGAAGGAAGACCTTTTTTGTTTGACTATTTTTTGTGTGAAATGGGCCTATGTAAACATGTGTAATTTGGGCCTTGACTAAGAAACACATAATACTTAAACACAAACTAATTAATTTTACTTTCTAACAAAATTCAACTCACAAAAATTAAATTGAAATAAAAAAAATCTAAAAATCAGAAAACATGTTAATCAAAATAATAATAATAGATAGAAACAACCAAAATTAAAATGATGATATTAGACATATGTATTTGATTTTTTTTTTAATGAAATATGAAATGTAAGTGAACTATACTAATTATATATTTTTATGAGATTTTTGTATAAATGAGAAATGAAAATTAAGAAATTTGCAAAGAAACAGAATGCAAGCTATTTAGTTGCGACGATGTGATGATTGAATGATGAATGCGTGCGACACATCCAAACGAATGAAAAGGTCTTTTTTTTAGCGCTACAGAAATTGGCGACTCAAGATCCAGTTGATCTGGGGCAGTTACCTCGAGACAAAGTCTCTCAAAGGCTCACCTCGCTTTTTGAAGAAGAAGAGTGTGAACTAGTCGGACAACTTAGAAGGAATGCCGACTTGTTCATCTAGGCCTCCTCCGACATGCCAAACATAGATACCAGAGTAGTGTGATACTATTGCCTCGCCGTCGACCCTACTGTGAGACCAATGTCTCAAAAAAAGAGAAAGGTTATTGTCATACCCCAATTTTTGACCGTAAGATCATACATCATTTGCATATCAATCGGCAATCAAGAGTTTCGACTTAGAACTCTGCTTGTGATGTTGTACTCAATTCATCTGCAAGGGAATCATCGAGCACCAATGTTTTTAGTTTGTATATGTTTTACTAACCAAAATACCAAAAATATTGCCTTGTGCTTTTGTATGTTTGTGTTTTGTAGGTACCAAGTCAAAATATCCATCAAAAAGAGTATTTTTCAGCATTCTTCAGCAAGCAATCGATTTGCATAAGAATGCAATCGATTGCACCAACTTGATTTTCACCAGATTGGCATTTTGTTTCCTGTGCAATCGATTTGCATAAGAGTGCAATCAATTGCACCAACTGTTTTTTGCACTAAATTCAGGCAGTACAATCAATTTGCATAATGGAGCAATCGATTGCACTAGTGCGAAATTGGAAAAATAAAGGCAATTTTCAGCTTTTGGAGGTGATGACATCATTTGCAAGTTTGGGAAGCATGGATTAGTTCTTATGTTTGATTTCCTACATCATTTTATTATAAACCCTCATGTGATGACATCAAGACCATTGGATCATAATTTTGGCTCCAAATTCACTTACCAAACCTAAATCTATTTTCCAATCCTAACTCCAAACCACCAATAATACCAAGCCTAAATCCTATAAATAGAGGCTTTCCCCTCTTCATTTCTCAAGCTTTGAAAGCCAAAGAAACTCTTGCTCTTTCCCTCCTCATCCTTTCCAAACCCTCACTCAAAGTTTATTTCCATAGAATTAGTAATATTCACCTTGAATCCTACTAATTTTGAACTAAACCTTCATCATTTCACTCTCTTCTTTTGTTATTCATCATCAATTGAGGAAGATCAAATCATTTGTGGTTGTGTTCTTCAAGTAGATTCAAAGTTTTGTGAAAGAAGTGGTAATCCTATTGATCCATTCCATAATCAAAGATGTGATCCATGGTTGTTTGTGTGTGATGCACCTTTGGTGCTACATTGATATTATTTTCTTGCTTATTTGATGTATTTTCGTGCTCAAGTTGATCCAAGACTACAAGGTGTTTGGTTTTATGTTTAAACAAGTTTTACTCCTTTTGATTGCTGTTTTTTGAAAAATTGCCTAGTGCAATCGGTTGCACAGTTGAAAAATTACAAAGATTTTGAAAATTGAAGAAGGAGCAATCGATTGCTTGCTGAATATAATGTGTTTTTTTGCCTTTTTTTCACTTGTTTTTTATTCTAACTCTTCTTCTACTCCATTCTTTAAATATTTTCTTTGAATCACAAATTAGAAGCCTAATTCCGCTTTAATGTCAATGGACTTAAGGCGTCTGTAACTCGGTGGGAGAACTGACTTTAAAATATTCGCAAACAAATGTTGCGGTGAGCAAGAGTCGCCATCGACTTTTATTTTGTCCAATTATTAGGAAAGGTATAAAAGTACAGGAAAGACCTTTTAAGAAAAGAGTTGAGTTCGGGGGGTAAGTTATGAAAAGGGAAGGTGTTAGCACTCTTTTCATCCGTAGTTATCTACGAGTTCTTAGTTTGCTTAGCTCGTTTTGTTTTGTTTGAAAAGCTTGGAAAAGCATAGTGTGTGTGTGTGTGTGTGTGTGTGTTTGAAATAAGTGCCAATAGTAAGGCAAGACTTCGCAATGATCCTTGTATCCGTCCTCAAGGATGTATGCGAAGTATTTTTGAAATTTTGTTTGAAAAGAGTGGTGTGAAAAGCATTTTTATTTAGCAAGCAAACTAAGGGCTACTTACTCTATGTTTGTTCTTTCCTATACTTTCTACTTTCATTTAAGGGATAGGGCTAACCGTACCATTTGTGGGTAGGTAGTCTTATCTATTGGACGTGTACGGGACATCGAAGGGTCATTTATGGTCGTTTAAGGCAACATAATAGAGGTACCTTTAGCAAATTCGAAGAGACAAATCATCTCTTTTCGTAGGCAACAATCGAGGGACGAGATCATGTATTCGTAGGCAACATTGAGGGTCATCGAGGGACCATGATCTTTGATGATTTTTGAATCGAGGGACGTTTGCTATTGATACCTCTATATTCGAGGGACACGACCGTTTTTATTCGCAACACAACCAAGAGGGGCGTACCCTAGATGTGAGTGTGTGCAAGTGTGTTGTATTTAGATATTTTAATCTTGAAGTAGTGGGCTATGTCCAATTGTTATCTTTCCATACAATCCTATTAGCCATACATCTAAGCAGTTAAGGTAGGGTGCAGAAAAGTAAAGTGCGGAAATTAAATCCTTCACTATTACATGGCTTTGGGAGAGATACAAAAATATAGGAGTGCGGAAAGTAAAACCTAATTAAAGCTATTACAATCCATGAGCAAATTCATAATATTTTAAAAAATGCGAGAATAATAAAGTATATACAAATCAGAATGAATTATAAATGTCCACGAGAAAGTCCAATGCCTCAAGTATAGTACCTTGCAACCAAAAAATGTTAGTAACACAAAATAATATATGAGGAAGGCGGTAGAAATATGGACAAATATTAATCGAAAATTAAACAAAAGGAACTGAAGTTAATACATTAAACAAATATTTTTGGTACTTTTTAGATATAGGAAAATAAAGTCTAATTAAATCTACATAATAAAATATTTTTTGTATTTTTAATTAGAATTAAAATAAATAACTAAAAAGGAAACATGATATAAAAGATAAAAATATTAATAGGCTAAAAATACTGAAATGGATGATGTAAATAACAAGAGGGCGCTGGTCCAAAGCAGGCCCAACAAACTTTAAACAATCAGCCAGGTAGGGGGTTTAGCGCTGATGAGGGAGTATGAAGCATAGAGAATCCAAAACGGGCTTTCAATAACCAATTGAAGCCCAAACATAATTAGAATACAAAAACCTAAAGGAACTAGTGATTGTTGGGTTGTTGTATTGATTCGATGGTGACGCTACCGGTCGGAGTGCAGTTCGCCGGCAGAAGGTGTGTGGTGAACGGAGCTGCTTCCGGTTGTGGTTTCCGACATCGGAGCGGTTGTGGGCTGTGGTATCAATCGGTGTTGGCTGTGCGTTTGATGCTAGGAGCTGTTTGAAATGTTGTTGTTGTTGTTGTTGTGGGATTGATAGCTTCAGAGTTCCAGTTCTCTTCCTCTGCAAAAAATAAACAAAATAAGAAGACAATTGTTTCATTCTTCCTCCTCATTTGATTCAAGTTTTTGGATTATTGAATTGTGGTTTTGATTAGGATTGTTATTGATAACAGACTGTAAAAATGGTAGTGATGATGTTTGTAAATAATGAACAGGTTTTTGTGATGAACAATTTTGTGTGTAGGATTATATTGTTGGTGGACTTTGACTTTTTTTTGTTAGAAAAAAAAATAAAGAATTTAGATCAGTGGCGGAGCCAGGAATTTTAGATAGTTTGGGCAAAAAATTTAACTGCAAATTACATGTGACATAATATATGTGACATAATATATAAATAGTCATAAAGTGTGCTACATAAGAGAGATGAAATCTAACATGCGAATATTGTGCTAAATAAAATTAGGAGGTAAGTGCTCTCTCTAAGACATCTTTGCGGTGAATGTTCGAATAATATCAACATCTTTAATTGACTTGAATATCTCCGCTCGGTGTAACATATCACCAAGTCATTGAACCACAAATTGTTGATTTTGTTGAGCAAATTAGACTTGATAATCCTCATTGCTGAAAAAACTCTTTCAACGGATGTTGTCGACACCGGTAATATCAAAGTCAACTCAATGAATTTGTAGACTAATATATTACTTAAGGAGAGACTGATGCAGTTGGAATGCATGTGAACCTGAACTCTCAGAAGATTCTGAGTTATTTAATTTATGAATGAATTTAATAAATTTAATAATAAACTTAACTAAGAAAGAACTTGAGGAGAGCTTACAAACCTTATCTTAATGGACTGTTTAACTTAGAAGGAGCTTACAAACCTCATATACTTAGTAGACTGTTCTATCAATTAATTTATATAGGGGATATAAAACTATTAGAAATTAAATAATTAAAAAAAAGAAACAAACAGTAGCAAAACAAAATTAAATAAAAAATTTATTGAATAATAAAAACCTAATCAAATAAAATTACATGTTTTCTATTTTTTAATAAAATAAATAATCTAATAATAATAATAAAAGAAAACATTTTTTGTGTTTTTTAAAATATTTTTTAACACTAGAATAAATTAAGTAAATTAGACAAAAGATTAAATAAATTAATTCTAATAAACTAAAAGGGACTTGTTTTTGCTGTTATTTATTTTGATTTAAGTATATGTATTAAATATTTTTTGGGCTTTTTTTTATATATGTTTTAACAAAGCAATACATTCATGTTATAGAATTATCATATATGTTTATTTTTATGATAGTCATGACTAATAATAAAAAATAATACGAATATATAAGGAATATATAAGACAAGTCCTATATATTAGGGAAATGTTAACCAATGCTCCAAAAGCACTCTTTAAGTAATTAAAATGGTAAGTTTTTTTTTTAAAAATATGTGTATTTAATCCATTAAAAATGTATCAGAAATTAAAATATTGACTTTTATAAAAAAAAAATTCTTTATTGAGTATCTTGACGAGTGCCCTGAGGACACTCGTTATCAAGAACCTCTGTTGTAATCATTGTTTAGTTTTAAGGGAGTTTTTTTTATAATTTTTTTGTTTTGATTCATAAATAATTAATTGGGTTGGGTCTGGACCATTGGTTATTTATCTGTTTTAATTTTCACACTCTATTTTTATTAATTTTGCCCCTGATTTTATCTAAAAAATGATCATTGAATTGGGAAGAGTACAAAGAACATAGGGGTTGAGCCCGGGCTACCTGGGCCATAGAACCGCCAGTGATTTAGATCTAAGTGTAAGGGTATGCATGGTTACGTGAGAATGAGAGAGATGGTATCTTTTTTATGTGAATGTTTGGTTTTGGCTTAGGATGGTAATTTACAGGTTGAGATCCGTTAAGATTGAGTAGTGGTTATGTGAATTTGTACTTGTTCATGTTAGGGGTGATCAAAACCAACCCAACCCAATAGAAAACCGCAAACCAAACCAAACCAAACCGAAACCGCAAAAAATCGCATTTGGTTCGGATTAGTTTGAGTCATTTTTTAATAAAACAACACGGTTCGGTTCGGTTTGCGGTTTGTATTTTGTAAACCAAACCAAACCGAATCAAACCGCATTATGTTACAACCTAAATTTTACTTAAATCACATCCAACCCAAACTTAAACCTATTATACATTAGCCTTATGATTACCAACAATTTTCTCATCCTTACACATATAATTTCAGTCCCGATCTTCTTAAATCTCTAATAACATTATCGCACCTTCTTTGCCACATACATCTTCTTTCTTCTTCTATAATCTCTACTCTCTTATATTCTTTTTTTCAACTTCTCATTTTTATGTAAATGTTCCGTATTTCAATTTTGTTTTTATCGCACATCTTCTTCTCTAATCTCTGAATATTTTTTTTTCTTTTTCACCTTCACTAATCTTTCGTCTCTTCTATTTTTTATTTCATTATAATAATTTTTATATTATTTTATGCTATTATTTTATGTTTAATATTCCACTTTTGTCTAATTTAATTTTTACATATTAAATAGAAAATAGTTGTCAAAATATGACGAGTTTTGTTGTTATCTGATAGTGTATGAATGTCTAAATACAAAATCATGTTGTCATCTATATGTGTATGTATGACTCAATAAAATATTTGTAAAAAACCAAACCAATCGAACCGAACCAAACCGCATTAGTTTGGTTTGGTTCAAATTTTTTTAAAAAGCCAACCGAACCAAACCAAACCAAACCGCACTATTTTTTTCTTTTGCGGTTCGGATGATTTTTTTCGTCAAAACCGCCCAAACCGCACCGCGAACACCCCTAGTTCATGTTCCAAAAGGTTTAGGAAATTTGGCTTCTTGAACGAAATTGTTAATACAAAAATGATATATTTTTTTTAAAAAAATAACCATCAGAATAAGATCATCATATGGTAAATAAATTAAAAGGTAAAAAATAAAAAAAATAAGAGAGCGGCCTCATATATAAATCATCGGCCAAAACTGTTATAAAAAACGTAGAGATTTAGAAAAAAAGGTTTGAAAAAGTGTGAGTGGAAATTGTTGGTTCTTGTTGATGAAAAAAGAGAGTGTAGAGTCCTTTATTTATAGATTGAATTTAGGTCAAAACAATCATAAATAAGGAAATGATCCAACCCAGAGGCTCATTGATCTTTCTTGATGACCAAGATTAAGAACCTGGACGTACTTGTGTCCAGGTGCAAAAACCTTCATCATTTCACTCTCTTCTTTTGTTATTCATCATCAATTGAGGAAGATCAAAACATTTGTGGTTTTGTTCTTCAAGTAGATTCAAAGTTTTGTAAAAGAAGTGGTAATCCTCTTGATCCATTCCATAACCAAAGATGTGATCCATGGTTGTTTGTGTGTGATGCACCTTTGGTGCTACATTGATGTTATTTGCTTGCTTATTTGATGTATTTTCGTGCTCAAGTTGATCCAAGACTACAAGGTGTTTGGTCTTATGTTTAAACAAGTTTTACTCCTTTTGATTGCTGTTTTTTTTTGAAAAGTTGCCTAGTGCAATCGATTGCTCTCTGTGTGCAATCGATTGCACAGTTGAAAAACTGCGCATATTTTGAAAATTGAAGAAGGAGCAATCGATTGCACCCCTGGAGCAATCGATTGCTTGCTGAACATAATGTGTTTTTTTTGCCTTTTTTTCACTTGTTTTTGATTCTAACTCTTCTTCTTCTCCATTCTTTTGATATTTTCTTTGAATCACAAATTAGAAGCCTAATTCCTCTTTAATGTCAATGGACTTAGAGCGTCGATAGGATGAGAATCCGAATCCGCAATATTAAGTGATTGAACTTAGAGATGGAAAGAGCTTTTGAATGTGGTTCCATCTTTTATTTCTTTTTATTTTGATCGATGAAAGTCTTTGATACCTTGAGAATTCTTATGGATTCTTGGTAAAGTCGAGATCGCTACCTATTTTCTTTTCGTGCGGTATTGCTTTCGGAGAACGATCTACATATCATTTTCTAGCATGCATTAGCATAAAGATTGTTGACCGGCCTCGTTATAGGGTGATTTCTACATAAATCACTCGACGATCGGCTTAATATAGCGCAACATTTCGTGTCCCAAATAAAAAGATCAAATATGGAAGAGAATTGTATGCGGTTGATTTAAGATTTATGGAAGTTTATCGTGTAGTCGATATGATTTTATCAAGCTTCTGATAAACTTTCATTGAATTTAAATCCGAGAACATCCTTCACTCACCATCGATTTTCATTACTAACACTTTGATGATATACTTGACAAGTTTCAAGAAGGTCATCTTTAACAATTGACAATTAACTTTAATTTCCGCACTTTATTATATTGTTCTTTATATTTCTTGCTTTATTATCCATTTAATCATTTCATCATGTTTATGTTTCCGCCATTTTCTCTTTGGCCATTTGGACGTTTATATTCTGTTATTTTCTCTTTGTCCATTTGGACACTTTGTTTATGTTTCCGCTATTTTCTCTTTGTCCACTTGGACCATACTCTATTTTTGTGCTAAAACATTAATAAACAACTCAAAATCTAAAAACACATAAGGCCCTATGGACTATTGGTTACTATCCTGAGCATTTTGGAGACCTGGACTTGTTGGACTTAGTACCTATGGACCCTGTTATGCTGTTGTTATTCTGCTGTTATTCTGTCTGTCTGGCATTGGATTGTTGTCTGTTTGAGTGTGCAGGTATTTCCTCGAAATCCCTTGACGGTTAATTCCAAAGCATCGTGATAAGGATTTTACCCAAAAACAGTCGTTACTCTGCTCGATTTTCGTCAGAATTTTAATGTGCTTAATGCAAAGGGTTGCTAAAGATAATAAGTTCATCTGGATCCCCAAGTGGTAATGTTTTGGCTTAGTGTTGATAGTCCAAAGGATCGGAAATCTACCTTGACTCTTAATGTCAAATGTTGGCTTCTTTTTCGGTTAGACCGTTCTTTTTCTTAACTTTTATTTTATGTACTGGGATAGCCTTTTCATCTCCTCCCCTTCTTAGATTTTCAAAATCTTCTTCCTTTTTCCAAAATCTTCTTATGTTTGCAAAACCTCTTTTAAAATCTTTCTCTAAAATACCTTTTGCACTTAGTGGCTTTTTCTTTCAAAAGTTTAGACACGATTAATTGTTGTAGTGAGTTGCGATACCCCGCGATTTTGAAATTGATTGATATGATGAAATCTTTTCCACGTGAGAGAGCCAGTGGCATACTCGTTGATTTTTATTCGAGTTGGAGCCCTTCTTTCATTTGTAATGCACATAATCCATTTGTTCTCATGATCAAAATCAATGGCTGAGTATTCTCTCCGACGACGTTAAAATGTTTATTCTTTTTAAAAACCTTTTTCCCTTTAAGTGGAACTACATTCGCTCTGACTTCTCCATTGCACCGAGGAGGTATGTACGCACAAGGCTTAATGCCTTGCCGAGCGTATTTTAAAACAAACCTTTCTTTTGCACACAATATCTTTTAAACACAGATTTTCAAAAAAGGTTCATGTGGAGTATCAGAGATATGAGGGGTGCTTAAAACCTTCCCCTTGTATAATCAATACCTGTACCTAAGATCTCTTTCTTGTTTTAAATTTTTGGTTTTCTTCGTTTTTTCCCTTTTCCTTTGAAAAAAATAAAGCGCGGTGGTGACTTTCACTGAAATAATGAGTCAAGTCAGTTAATGGCTTTGATCTCAGATTTTTCCCGCTATAGAAAAATGGAGACTCTGCTGGGGAAACAATTTTAAGTGTGTTAAGCCTATTTTTGTTTATCTGTGTATATTATTATTTGTATATATTATTGTGTGCTTTGTCTTCTTTGTTTGTTCTTTTTATTTTGGTGCTTGGTGGATCCTCTGTATGAGATAAGTCGTATACCTGGACTTGAGTATACATTAAGATAGGCGGTGGTATAGTCATTTTGGCTTATGTGGAGTTATTCCTTAATGAGCTGGCTTGAGATCCACCACTCAGTGGAGAATGGCTTGTTACTTTTAGTCGGGTCTATAAAGCTGAGGACCTTAGAACCCCTTAACCCATCTTAGCCTTTTAGTTCGTAGTGCAGAGACTAGTTGGGTGTAGACCTAATTGGTTGTCACGCGATACTACACTCGAGCGAGTTTCTCTTGAGAATATTGTTGGTTGGTGAGTAAATTGCTTAAGCCGATAATATTTTAAAGATGGAATGCAGACTTCGGGAACTTTTAGAACCCGTTCTACAGGTACAAAAACACTTGATTGTGTGATATTGTGTGACTTGGTGTGATCTTGATTGTGATTGATGCATATACGATGCATCCATGAAGAAATAAAAAAAGATATCATTTTTCATTTGAGTTTCAAGGAACCTAGAGATTCTCTTTGCAAACATTATGGTTTTTGTGATTATGGATTTTGGAAGAAAAAAAAGAGAAACATTCAGAAATAGTTTCAAGAGTCCTTAATTGAAGGAACTGAGAAAGCTTGGATCTTTAGTGGTCAATCCTTTGGATTTCAGAGTTTGTAAGGAAAAGCTTCTATCCATCCTGTCTACCAATATTGAAGATGGATATCTATATACTCTGTTCCAGTTCCCTGACCCCTGATATCGGTGATTTATTTTCCCGAATCATTAGCATGCAAAGAAGAGTGCAAGAGGATTTATTTTCCTCTAGCATTTTTCCATCTCAGAGTGTTCATGAGCTTTCTGACTTTCCTCCCATTTTCGACGATTGAAAGGATATTGTTGACAAGTTGAAGATCAGAAAAGCTCAGATGTGGAAAGCTTATGAAGTCAAGATTAAGAAGCTCACAAAGGTGTTGCAACTTGGATTTTCTTCATTTGTAGTTCTTTAGGACCCTGAGATCAACTTTCTTTTTCTTTTGATTCGGATTGTTAAAACTATTGTAATTCTTCCGTTGTCAATAAAATGAGGTTTTTCAGGTGTATTCAAAATATGTTATTCATTGATGTTTGCAAATTGTTATAACTTCTTAAGTTCCTTGAGACTTGGAAAAATAAAAACAAATCATTTGTATTGCATATCATGCCTCATTCTGCATTTAGTTTTGTCTTATGATAGTATTTCAGAGTCTTATTTCCTTTCTCTTGGTCTCATTTGTATAACATTCGTGCTAAGAAGAAATGGAAAGCATTAAGCAATAGATTCGTGAACTCCACGAAGAGGTGATTACCCTGAAGGCTGGTAAAGAGCATCTGACTGCTCTAGTTGAGGCTCTAGTTGCTGCCCAAGTCAATCCTCATATGAAGGAAGAAAGGATGGCAAAGGTCTTTCTTGAAACTCTGAACTCATCTTTTCCTAAGGGGATAGTAGTCAGTACACCTACTGACTCCCATGGAGAGGTGGATAGGAAAGCGCTTCTAGAAAAAGATGTCCGAAAGTTATGTTTGTTTAAAAAGGGTAACTCAGCTGGTAGTGTGAAGAAGTTTGGTAATGACTTTTCAAATAAGAGAATCAGGGGAGGAAACAATCATCAACATCATCATGTTTCCTCTATCATTCCTGTATCCAATTCGGTTCATGCAATTATGGATTATCGACAAAGTACTCGTCAACGAGCTCCTCCGCCAAACGAACAAAATCGATCTCAAAAGGGGAATTTTGATCCCATCCCCATAACCTACACAGAATTATACCCTGCTCTGATTCGTAAGAATTTGGTTCAGACAAGGTCACCACCTCTAGTTCCTGGTAAGCTCCCTTGGTGGTACAAAGTCGACGCTACTTGTTCTTTTCATCAGAATTCTCCTGGACATGGCTTAGAGGATTGCTGGCCTCTCAAGATTGAAGTTCAAAGATTAATCCATGTTGGTATTTTGACTTTCCGAGATGTTGGTTCTGATGTTCAAGCCAATTTTTTTCCAAAGCGTGAACGAATCTCTATTGGTGGTAGCCTTGAAGTTTGAAAGATGTTTCCTTCAGCACAAACCCAGATGGAGAGAGCCTTCTCAATTTTTTAGTATTCTTACTATTTGTTCATTTGTAATATTTCTTGTTTTTTCAATGCACTGTTTGCATGTAGAAACTTTTTTGTTTTTGAATGCTAATGCTAATACAATGATAATGTTTGTCCTAAAGTAATCCATTCGTTTCACTCATGTTTATCTGTTTTTATGCATTATGATACCAATTGCTTTTGCCAAACTCTCGCTTAGGTAGAGATTGGAGGGAGGATGATGATCTGAAAACGCAAAATTTCTGGGTGTATGCTTTTAAATAAGACCCTGCTGATGATGTACATGCATTGTTTCAAATTCCCAAACACCGAACATATAAGGAAGATAATCCCTTGTTAGCCCCTTTGAGCCTTGAAGTAGGAGTTTCTTTTCTAAATTGAAAAAAACCCTAATTTTTAACCTGGGGCATGGTAGTCTTCAGTTAATTTGACCAAGTGTTCAAATTTCAAAAAGGATTGTGCATCCAAGGCCGAGCACGTCTTATCCACATCAAAGATTGGATCACGTGAAACCATAATGATTATCCCCGAGCATCAAAAGGATGGAATATGTGAAACCACAATGATTATCCTTTATAAGCCAAGGGAAGAGGCAGTCACAATCCTCTCAACAAGTCAAGACAAAGTCAATGTCACACGGTTTGTTCAAATCAAAAGAATATATGAAAAAAAGAGGGAAAAAGAATGCTCGCTAAGTCAAAAAAACTTGAAAACAAGTGACTTAGACAAAAGTTAAAGCATCCCGCTGGATGATCAATTAATTTAGTCCAGGCAAAAGTTAGGGAAAATAAAAGAAAGGTGAAAAATGAAAAGAAAGGACTACAAAACAAAAGTCCTCAGCAAAGAACAAATTCGTGTGAATGCAAACACGAAGTCAAAAAGGGTGACTGCTACTCCAAGAAAGCTTCATTGGATCCTTAATAGCATAAAATACTTTTGAGAGATGAACAATCATGTTGACTCAACTAAACATAGGATTGGAGAACATCACGAAGTTGGGGCGGGCTAAATAAACTTTGAGCCTAAAAACTTTTTTGTTTCTGAAAACCGTGAACCAGGCCACGATACAACCCTCAAAAGTCCTAATTGAAGCAGGGTTTATTTCGAAAGCATACCTTAAACAAGAAAGCGTTCCTGACTCCTATCGGTTATGCTGAAAACTTGTGTTGGTATCATATGCATACAAAAATCAATTTCATACCTAACCAGTGATTCAATTTCAACAAAACTTCAAGACTTACATAATTATTGCATTTGAATTATCATTCTCAGAATAAACATTTTTCTGCTTGTAAACATTTGTTTGAGATCCATGAAGTTTACCTCTGATCATCAGTAGAAAACTAAAACATTGCCAAAGGCATGTTGCTTTTTCCAATTTGTTGCTTTTACAAGTTTGATAACCCTTATGGGGCAAAGATTGAAGACTCTGTGGAGCAAAAGAATGTGACAAGTATAGTTAATCTGGGGGCAGTTACGTCGAGATTTGACAAATATCTCCAAGAATCTATTGATCTGGGGCAAATTATTCCTTATGGTGCCAAGGATTCCTATGAATCCTCTTGAAGAAATTCCCCTCATGGACCATGTTGTCTAGGGCAAGTTGTGAACCAAAAGTTACCTTAATCAGCTGCATAGCTTGAAGTACAAAGGTCATTGCCTTGATCAATCCAGAGTATGTCACTCTCTACCAAGAATTTTTGAGACAGTAGTTGACTGTTGGGTTTTCTCTCTCACCTTCTGTTGAGTTTTGAACTAAAATCCCCCGCATGTTAACCTTTTGCCATGATGATAACTTCTTATTTCCCCTGCAAGTTCAGAATGGTGATTTTCTACAAGGAAAATTTCTCTGACCCCCCATAGTAGAGCTTGCAAGGATGTGTTCTTCCACCCCTTTTGGTAGAAATTGATGATATGTTATTCCTCTCAGAGGTTGATAGTTCCCAAAGATTTTGCTTGGCGTGTATCTCCAACAAGTGTTCCCTCAATGCGGAGTTCATGTTGTTATCCCTTCAATGGATGTGTGGATGTTTGAAGTGTGACTTTGGGTCTTCTCCTCAGTCAGTAGCTTTCTTTTGAGCCCTGGTAGCCGGAATTTGTTCCTTTAGTGGCCTCTGTTTATCTCCAATTGAATCCTCAACAATGTTCCCAGCATGGGTCTTCAGAAGGATTTCCTTTGATTCTCCAGTTTTATTGAGATTTGTCGAGTGTTTGGTTGTACTGTGATGTCTTATCATTCCTAGTGTCTTTGTGTTTGTTTTGTCGACATATACATGATATTAATTAATTCATTCATTCATACATATAACATGTATAACTGAATAAAAATTCATATTCATCTTGCATTTCTAAATGATTTAATCCACTCTCTTTGATGTTGTTACCCCCAAAGTGTATGATCTCTCTCCACTAGAGTGTCTACCTTAAGCAGAAAGTGTTTATCCTTTCTAAATCCCCACTGAGTTTGTTCCTCGTGGAAGAATTTCGCTTTTGTGTTCCTCCTTAGCATTTGTCAGGATGGAACTAAACCCCATTTGAGTTTATTCCTCATTGGGTAGAGTCTTGTTTGACCGTTTCTATCCAGTTTGTTCCTGGGGTTGAATTTTGGACTCTTGCAATATTGGAGTCTCTTTAGGCTGAGAAACCTAGATTGAGAAGGCTGTTAATTTGCACCTCTTGAGGATTTTTCTTTCCTCAACAATGGAAAATTCATTTGTGATTGATGTTCTTATCAGATATTGAAAGATTTATTTCCCAACAATGTTGTTAGTGCACTCCGTTGGAATTTGTAATTCAAAGCAAGGGGCAGGTTCTGAATTTGAGTAACTTGTATTGTCCTCAGCATGTTTTGTTTGACAACAAATGGAAGTCTCTTTATTTGAGCAAGTTTTTATGTCCCCACATATTAATCTTATCTTCACAGCAAGCGATAATCTCTCAGACTTTATGAACTTCTTGATTCTAGTTAGTAGAAGCTCAGCAAATGGTAAGTCCCTTCATCAAAAGCGACAATTTGCATCCAGTTATTGGAAGAAGCTCAACAAATGGTAAGTCCCTTCATCAGAAGTGACAGTTTACATGTAGTTCTACACCGTCAGTGGAACGCCGGTGCATCTCTTTTTCTACCTTCAGTGGAACGTTGGTGCATTTTATATCTTCACCGTCAGTGGAACGCCAGTGTATCTCTTTTCTACCTTCAGTGGAACGTTGGTAGCTCACCTTCAGTGGAACGTCAGTGTATTTCTTTTCTACCTTCAGTGGAACGTCGGTAGCTCACCTTCAGTGGAACGTTGGTGTATTTTGTCATATCTTCACCGTCAGTGGAACGTTGGTGTATCTCTTTTCTACCTTCAGTGGAACGTTGGTAGCTCACCTTCAGTGGAACGTCGGTGTATTTCTTTTCTACCTTAAGTGGAACGTCGGTATCTCACCTTCAATGGAACGTTGGTGTAGTTTGTTATATCTTCACCTTCAGTGGAACGTTGGTGTATCTCTTTACTACCTTCAGTGGAACGTCGGTAGCTCACCTTCAGTGGAACGTTGGTGTATTTTGTTATATCTTCACCGTCAGTGGAACGTCAGTGTATTTCTTTTCTACCTTCAGTGGAACGTTGGTAGCTCACCTTGAGTGGAACGTTGGTGTATTCTGTTATATCTTCACCGTCAGTGGAACGTCGGTGTATCTCTTTTCTACCGTCAGTGGAACGTTGGTAGCTCACCTTCAGTGTAAAGTTGGTGTATTTCTTTTATACTTTCAAATGAAAGACTGTTACTTTTGATTCCCCAGTGAAAGAGGATGCATTCCTTCTCCACCTTCTACGAAAGTCAGTATGTTTTCGCATCCCCAGTGAAAGGCGGTGCTTTAACCTCTCTGGTGCGAAATATTTTCCCCAACGAAGTTTCTTTTCCCAGCAAAGTCTTATCTCTCTAGCGAAGTCTTGTTTCCCCAGTTAAGTTCTTCCTACGAGACTTTTGTTTTCCCCAGTGGTGTCTTGTTTCCTCATCATGTCATATGCATTCGTTAAACATTGCATTCTATCTTAGGATAAAAAATTATGTGTTTTATATATTTAAGTCTCTTCGACCACGTCGACACGAAGATTTCCAATCCTCGTATCTCCGGATAGAAGAAACTTAAATAGGGGCATCTGTCATACCCCAAATTTTGACCCTAAGATCATACATCATTTGCATATCAATCGTCAATCAAGAGTTTTGACTTAGAACTCTGCTTGTGATGTTGTACTCAATTCATCTGCAAGGGAATCATCGATCACCAATGTTTTTAGTTTGTATATGTTTTACTAACCAAAATACCAAAAATATTGCCTTGTGCTTTTGTATGTTTGTGTTTTGTAGGTACCAAGTCAAAATATCCATCAAAAAGGACATTTTCAGCATTCTTCAGCAAGCAGTCGATTTGCATAAGAGTGCAATTGATTGCACCAACTTGATTTTCACCAGATTGGAATTCTGTTTCCTGTGAAATCGATTTGCATAAGAGTGTAGTCGATTGCACCAACTGCTTTTTGCACTAAATTCAGGCAGTGCAATCGATTTGCATAATGGAGCAATCGATTGCACCAGTGCGAAATTGGAAAAATGAAGGCAATTTTCAGCTTTTGAAGGTGATGACATCATTTGCAAGTGTGAGAAGCATGACTTAGTTCTCATATTTGATTTCCTACATCATTTTATCATAAACCCTCATGCGAAATAGGTTGGTCTATATATGCATATATATTAGAAAAAATGTTAAATAGACCGACCTAAATATTCATATATAGGCCGACTTATAAGGTTTCTTAAGTAATACGAATTAATTGAAAACTTTAATGAGAAAGATACTTTTAAATAGGTTTTCAGGCCAGGCAAGACTTTTAAAAAGGCCATGCCAGGCTGAAAAAAAGATCCTATAGTAGGCCATAGGTCGGACTCAGGCCTTGTAAGTTTATCGTAGGCCAGACTCAGGCCTTATAAAGCCTAGCATAGCCTAGCCTATTGCCACCCCTAGTGGCAAGCCATCATTGACATGAGGATCCCTATCAATGTCAAAGAGGTCCAATAATTAAGGAATCATCTCACCACTTTATCTCATTTCCTCACCTGTGTGGGAAACAATGCTTTTTTTTTTCTTCACCACCCTGAAGAAAAAGGAGAAGTTTGAATGAACAGGGTTATGTGAGGAGGCATTCTCAAGAATAAAAACCTTCCTCTCACCACTACCTATCCTCACTCTCCTAAGAGCTGGGTCCTTATGGCTACTCTATCTTTAAGTCACACATAAGGAAATACGTTCAATACTCATCTAAGAGGCATACAAAGAAGAACAAACCATGTATCAAAGGATCGAGAAATTAGCTATGGCTGTCATAACTACAATGAGGAAGCTCTTACTCTATTTATAAGGCCATAAAGTATTCGTAAAACCAACTACCCTTTTTGATAGGTCAGCCAAACCTAGAAGGTAGAGCTGTCAGAGTATGAAATCCAATGTGTTCCAAAAGGAAGCATCAAATCTCAAGTCATGGCATATTTTTTTGGCAGAATTCAACTCTATAGTGGATGAAGAGGCACCCCTAATATGGATGCTATCGATAGATGGTGCATCAAACATTAATGGTATCGTTTTCGAGATAGTATTAGAAGGACCAGGAAACATAGTGATCGTGTAGTCGTTAAAATTTGAACTCAGGGCCAACAACAACCAGGCCAAGTATGAAGTCCTCATAACTAGTATGTTCCTCGCCTTAGAAATGGGTACTTTAAGATTAAAGATGAAGAGTGATTCCCAATTGGTAGCCAATCAAGTTGCTAGGGAGTATTAGGAAAAGGAACCCTAACTCATCAAATATCTCCACAAAGTACATAAATTATCGACACACTTCAAGTTCTTTGAAATGAAGTGCGTACCTAGGGAACTAGATTTCTTGGCAGACCTTTTATCTAAACTCGCCAGTACAAAGACAACAGAGTATAATCAAACATTAATACAAGAGAATCTCACTGCCCTTAGAATTACGATGAAAGAGTCCTACACATTGGAAGTCATCCAAGGATCAAGTTGGATCTACTCATACTGAGTTACCTGGAGGAGAAAGAGCTGCCCTGGGATGAGATGGAAGCGAGCTGCTAAATACAACCTTTAGGCAGGAAAACTCTAAAAGTTGGGAAAGGCCTCCCTCATGCTCCGATGGCTAGAAGAGCATGAAAACACCTTCGTCCTTACTGGGTCCATCATGGAGCATGCAGTAGCCACATTGACGGCCGGGCCTTCACCCATAAACTACTAAGGGCTGGATACTATTGGCCCACTTTGATGAAAGACATCGTGGTGTTCATCAAGAAATGTGACTAATGCCAAAATCCCACCGATCTGCACCATGCCCCAAGCTAGCTCCTTCAAACTATGACATCACACTGTCCTTTTTACCAATGGGGCATGGACATTTTGGGCCCATCCCCTACGGCGTCTGGACAATTGAATTTTTTTTATTGTAGGAGTCGATTGCTTCACAAAGTTGATAGAAGCAGGGATTGTTGCTAGAATTATAGCAGAAAGAATTCATCGCTTATACTGACAAAATATTTTTTGTATGTTTGGTCTACCAGGTGTCATCATATTGACCAATGGGACCTACTTCACCAATACTAGAGTTATTTACTTCTGCCACAATTGGGAAGGCAAATAATGTTTGTCTATGTTGTCTATCCACATGCCAATGGACATGTAGAGTTGGAAAACAAGATGATCTTAAAAGGGATCAAGAAAAAATTGGATGATTCTAAAGGACTATAGGCTGAATTACTCCGTGAAATATTTTGGTTGTATCATACCATGCCTCATTCAACTACCAATGAGACTCCTTTCACCATGGTATACAAAACATATGTGATGCTACCCGTAGAGATCAACACACCCTCATGGCAACATTTTAAACCTAACCCAAGTGAACAAAAAAGGGATAAAGTGTGTTGCCGATCTAATCGATGAAATAAGAGATTTCATCTAGGGGTTTGTTGCCAAGAAAAGGGCGGCCGAAAAACAAAACTCTAAGTTAATGCAAAGGGAAATTCAAGAAGGCCACTTGGTGTTAAGACAAGTTATTGTGTCTAACCAGTAGGGAAAATTGCAACCTTATTGGGAAGGACCATATTGAATATTTCAAAAGCTTCCGCATGGAGCATATAAGTTGGAGGAATTGGATGTGCCACTTATCCCCAGGAATTGGAATTTCACCCGCTTAAAATATTATTATATTTAAATTAGTTGCAAATTGTTAGAGGGGCATGTTTCTCGCACGTGTATGAAATATTAAATATTTATGTGTAAGAAGAGTATTTTGTTTCACCATCAATGTTGGACTTCCACCGGAAGATTCTTGCAGCCTCTTAAGGCAATACAAGTATGTTGGACTCCCAAAGGAAAATTCTTGTCGCCTCTTAAGGAAATACAAGTATGCTGGACTTCCACAGGAAAATCCTTTATGTCTTGTAGAGTAATACAACTGTGCGAGACTTCTCCAAGAAGATCTTTTCCGCCTATTAAGTTAATACAATTGTGCTTGACTTCCACAGAAAAAAGCCTTGTCACCTCTTAAGACAATACAAGTATGATGGACTTCCATAGTAAGATCCTTACCACCTCTTAAGAAAATACAAATGTGGTGGACTTCCACAAGAAGATCCTTGGCGTCTCTTAAGGCAATACAACTGTGCTAGACTTCCTTAGGAAGGCCCTTGCCTCCTCTTAAGGAAATACAACTCTTCTTGACTTCTACAGGGAAATACTTGCTGCCTCTTAAGTCAATACAACTATGCTAGACTTCTATGGGAAGATCCTTGTCGAATCCTTGTGCCTCTTTAGGAAATACATGAATGTTGGACTTCCCAGGAAGATCCTTGCCGCCTTTATGGGTGATATGAATGGGCTATAATATGGGGGTGATCGTCTCATCTAAACACCTTGCCTGAGGAATTGAGAGTCTCATCATACATGCTCAACTAAATGTTTTGCCTGAGGAGTTTGACTAAGAGTCTCATCAAATAGGTTCATTAAAACGTCTCTCATTAAAGACTAAGGGCTCATTTGGTGCGCATCATAGGATAGAGACATGATAGGATATCAAGCAGGATAAGGATAGGATATGATACAGACATGATAAGACTTATCCTATCATGTGTTTGATTGACACATGATAACCGATAGTCTATATATATATATATATATATATATATATATATATATATATATACACGCTTGTAAAATAACTATATTTTTTCTATATTATTTTGTAAAATATTTTAAAATTAATAAGTTAATAAAAATAATATTTTTCAATAATATAAAGAAAATGCATTTATACTATTGAGTAAATAATTTCAAATTATATATATATATATATATATATATATATATATATATATATATATATATATATAGTAAAACAACTATATTTTTTAGAAATTATTTTGTAAATACTTTTAAATTTATAAATCGGTAAAAATAAATTATAATTAAAAAATTCACTGACACTATTGAGTAAATAATTTCAATTTTTTTTAAAAAAGATCATGAATTCTCGTGTGTGTGTGTGTGTGTGTGTATATATATATATATATATATATATATATATATATATATATATATACACACACACACACACACACACACATATATGAAAAAATTACTCTTGCAAGAATATATATTTAATTTGATAAAAAATAAAATTAGAATTCATATTTTTAAAATTTTAAGAATTATTTTATTTTTAAATATTCTATTTTTTTTATTTTATTAAATTAATTATTAATATTTTTAATTTAATATCAAATTAATTTTTATTTATATTTTGTAATATTTAATTTTTTATTTTAAATTATATTTATAGGGGTAAATTAGTAAATCATTTTCTTATCCTATCCCGCTGGATTCTAACCCAGCTCATATTCAGGATAACAATTTGAACTAATGAGGCAGGATAGGATAAGTTTCAGGATTAATTTATCCTATCCTGTTGTGTCAGCAAACACTGGATTAAGATAGGATATGATACAAATATCTTATCCTGTCTCTTATCCTTTGTACCAAACGGGTCCTAAGAGTCTCATCGGACATGCTCATATAAATACCTCGCTTGAGGGACTCAACTAAGAGTTTCATTAGACAGTCACATCTAAACGCCTCGCTCGAGGGACAAAAAATCTCATCAGACAAGCTCATATAAATGCCACGCATGGGGACTCGACTAAGAGTCTCATCAGATATGCTCATCTAAATGCCTTGCATGAGGGAGTCGAATAAGAGTCTCATCAGACAGGCTCATCTATGTGCCATGTTTGGTGGACTTAGGCTCATATGATAGGCTCATATAAATACCTTGCCTGAGGTACTCAACTAAGAGTCTCATCTGATAGTCTCTTATAAACGCCTCGCCTTATGGACTCGGGTAAGCGTCTCATCACACATGCTTATCTAAATGCCTCACCTTAGGAACTCGACAGAGAGTATCATCAGATAGGCTCATTTAAATGCCTCACCCGAAGGACTTGACTAAGAGTTTCATGAGACATGGTCATCTAAACACACTGCCTGAGAGACTAAGAGTCTAATCAGACATGCTCATATAAATGCCTCGCTTGAGGGACTAAAAGTTTCATCAAACAAGCTCATATAAACAAATATCTTGAGGGATTAAGAGTCTCATCACATAGTCTCATCTAAATTCCTTGCCTGTGTAACTTGACTAAGAGTCTCATTAGACAAGATCATCGAAAAGCCTTGCCTTAAGGACTAAGATTCTCATCAGATAGGCTCATCTAAGCGCCTTGCATGAGGAACTCGACTAAGAGTCTCATCATACAGGCTCATCTAAATGCCTCGCATGAGGGACTAAGCAGATATGCTTGTCTAAATGCCTTGCCTAAGGGACTTAACTAAGAGTCTCATCACACAGGCTCATCTAAATGCGTCGCCAGAGGGACTAAGAGTTTCATCAAATAGGCTCAATCTTAGTGCCACGCCCTAGGGTCTCAACTAAGAGTCTCATTAGACAGGCTAATTTAAACGCCTCACCTGAGGGACACAACTAAGAGTCTCATAAGATATACTCATCTAAACACCTCGCCTAAGGGACTCGACTAAGAGTCTCATTATACAGACTCATCTAAATAATTCGCCTAATGGAATCGACTAAAATTCTCGATTAAGCGTATCACCTGAAGGTCTTAACTTCCCTAACACCAAGTCAATTAAGCACTTCATCCTTCCCCAGGCTCTCGTGCTTAAGGGAATGTTTAGTGATATCTTTGTAAAGACCCACAAGGGGTGACATGATGATATATATTGCCCATGCCTCAGAGACATCACCTGCAACACGTACCAATTCCACATAGTAGGAAAATGTGGGAGATGACATGCCTTGGTCATAGGTGGTGCAAATAAAAAATTAAGTGAATGACACACGTCTTCCTAAAAAATATGGATTCAATGGTCCACTCTCATTACTAGGGTGAGGAGTTACTATTTTTGAGAAACTTTAGATCTAGGCTCATAAGCGTTTATAAATAACTCAACCTTAGGGTTGAGAGAGCCCTAACCTAAGGGGAAGACAAACTAGAAAATTGCTTAAGACTTCAAATTCTTTTTGCTTAGGCTATGTTTGAATCGATGGAATATAAAATGTCTCACTGACCCAACACAAGGATTCAATTCAGAATATTGAAGGAAACACACTCTCAAGATTCAAACCTCCACCATTAGACCAACCTTTAAAGGTTATTACGACTTAATTAATATTATATACCGTAACTATATCTAATAAAAGACACAAAAACCAAAAACATGTGCCATGTATAGTCAGCACTTAGCACCAATACCCATGTTTTTCCTTTATTTTTGTTTAAAGTTTTTTTTACTATTATTTATTAATCCTTAAGAGTATATTATTAAATTTATAAAGAAACTTGATTTTTTTTTAAAATTATTTATTACTTATGAACTAATGTTATTAATTTTTATAAATATTGTGTTTGGCAAAAAAAAAAAGTTTCCTTTTGTAAACTGAAGTTAGTAAAATTTTATTATAATATCAATATATTACAACAAAAAATTAAATAAATAAATTTTATTATTAATTAAAAAATTGATTATAACAATTTAATAAATTATTTTATTTTGTAAAGTGAAATTGTAGTTAAAAATATCATATTTGATGAAGAAAAATTTTATTTTAAAATTTTCCTTCTACCTCATTCAATATATATGTGTTTGACCGACCGTGTTTATAGTATATGTTTAAGAAATTATAATTTTTTATTCTCTAACAATTTAATAATTTACTTAAAATATACATTTTATATAATTCTATATTTATAAATTAATTAAATTGATAATTTTATTAAAGAATATAATTTCATTTAAATATGTTATTCACTACAAATTATTAAATAATTTATGAGTCACGAGATATAAATTCATCCCTTATAAACTAATTTAGCAGCATGGTATTTGTAGTACACAAAACGTGTAATATTTGAAAAATGTTACTATTATTAGTGATTGAATTGATCTAATAATTGAATTGATGCCATTTAATTATTTACCACTCATTTATATGAGATATTTTTTATTAAATTAATCATTTGGCTGTTTAGTTATCAAATCATGTTCATTCGCTTGACATCCTACTTACATTATTGGTGAGATAGTATTATTGGTGTGATAGTATTATTCGACCATGGATCTTCTCCTTCCCTCCTTTTCTCTCTTTCATAAAAACAAGTGTAGTAGAATTAATTGCATCAAGAAAAAATGATAAAAAAAAGAAGAGAGAGAAAATATTAGAGAGATATAGAGAGAAAAGTGTTAAGAAGATAATTGGAGAGAATAAATTGAAGGAGAGGATCCAAATCCGTATTATTCATAGATTATGTATACTATTATTAATTCAGATCTAATGTTATAAAGAAAAATATTTTTACTGTCATTATAAACATTATATTTAAATAGTTAGGGTTTCAAAAAACTGAATTAGGGGCCACTTCAAAAAATTAAACAAAAATGAATAAATTAAAAATAAAATGATAGACAAATATTATTTGCACTTGTTTTTTTAATTGTGTGATTAGTAAAATTATTTGGAGTAGGGTTAGTAAGTGGTTGAGCTTCGAGGTTGTGTTGGAGTCGGATTTGCTTTTGCCTTGTTTAAGGGAGCTTAGTAGAAAAACCTCCTCAAAATTTCGGCTTAATTTCAATTGGTTGTTTGGTCTGGCTACTTGTTGGATTATTTGCAATTGTAGAACCTATTTTTCCTTAATTTCCAAATTGCTCGTGAATAAATTTGGGGTGGCAAGAAGGAAATTTCCGGTAATTCATTTATAAATTTTTTCAAAACTTTTTTTATACTATCGGAAATTTATGGAAATTTTTGAAAAATGCTGTAATTCATCGAAAAATTTCGGCAGTGTAATTTTTTTTGTCGAAAATGAACTATCGAGTTTCTTGAAAAATTCGGTAATTTTTACCAGAAATTTTGGAAAAATTCAGTATTTTTTTCTTCTGAAATTTCTAATAAATGCAAAAATAATTTTTTTTTTTTGTAAAAATATAAGAGTAATAGCACCCATCATTGGAGGGTGCCAGATATAACTTTGAGGGTGTCATGTTAAATCCTCGAGTTGTTGGAATGCTATTTTATTCAATAGGAGAATTTTATTCAATAGAGTTGATAAAATTTATCTCTTGAGAGTGGCTAGTAGTGTCCTTTTGTAAGTTGAGCAACGCGTGTCAGTGGTTGGATTGGTGTAAAACCTGAGGGAATTTCTTATTCCACCCCATGCTTTTCTAGCGCATCATGTGAAATTCCAAAAAAGCCCCTGAAAATCGAAAATATATTTCTGGTTCGCACCATGTTAGACATGAATTACGTTGGAAGAGTTGGGTACTATTCAGAAATATAACTACAGAGATGGATCCTACAACACTTCCCCCGCATCTCGGGTTGGTCACTTGCTACGGGTTATACTGAAGATAAGTCACGTGCCTGCGCATAAGACCTGCTCCAATGGAACCAAGCGGTAGAGCCATTCATGGTGTACATTGACCGGCTGGTGAATAAGGACATACACTTCTGTTCACAAGTTGACCACCATGTGACGATACCATTTGACGAGGTTGTGCTGTTTACGGGTTGGTTGGCATGCGGGATTCGTAAGGCAACTGCTTATATGCCTGAGCGGTGCTGCGTCAGTTCGGGTTTACCGAGACCATTCCCTGGGTTCCTACTGTATCTGCTCCTCCGACGGTGAAACTGAGAGATATGAATGCTTTGTTTGATAATTTTGAGAATCATCTTGTTCCTGATGAGGCCAAGAGTATCGTAGCACCAGACGATTGGAGTTACGAGCACAGTTACGTGATATGGTTCTTCCGGGTGTCCCATCCATACATGGTACATAATGCTCTAGGGAACTCACTGAGGCTAGTTCATCAGGAGATCCTAGAGGAGAAGCAGGCTAGGGCTGATCATGCCACTAACGTGTTGCCAAGGTGCCGTTGTATGATGGATATTGCGCGTGATGGTATTGATAGAGGTTTTTCATGATGGATCTGATGTTAGAGGTGTTCTGGATGCCATCATGACGGGGGTTCAAGAGGCTTTGTTTTACAGGAGGCAGCGGGGGGACGCCTCGAGAGTGACAGAACGACTCATCATACGTCATACCTAGTAGTATTTAATGATGTATTTGTATTTTGATTCTATTTTTTTGTAATTGTATTTGGATTATATATATATATATATATATATATATATATATATATATATATATATATATATATATATATATATATATATGACGTATCCTATGAAAATGCCATAAAATGAAAACATGAGAATGAAGTTGAACCGTTAGATTTTAAAATTAATTGTGGAGGTTATGTGTCATTCTTTTTTCTCTCCTCCATTATTAAATTAAATGATGGAGGAGAGAAAAAAAAATAGTGACACATAATCCCCACCATATATATTTTAAAATTTAATTGTTCAGATTTATTCTTACGTTTTCACTCAAAAATGATATTCTCATAATATACGATATATATATATATATATATATATATATATATATATATATATATATAAGTTTTTGTATTTAATTTAATGCAAAACGAGAAAAGAATGACATTTTTTTGTCTAAACTTTTCCTGCTACTGGTAGCATTAAAATTGGGAATATATTGCCGATTTACAATCGCAAATAAACTTTTAATTTTTAATCAAATTAAACAAAAAAAAAGGTGCGCATCTGAAATATACACTAGTACAAAAATGTTAATTTACACCCGTTTTTTATTAAATTTACACCCATTATTTTTAATAAAAATCGGGTGTATATCCACAGGGTGAGAAATGTCTAACGCATTTACACCCGTTTTACACCCGTTTAAAACGGGTGTAAATACGTTCGTAATTACTCCCTATTTTAAGAATATCGGGTGTAAATATGTTCTACGTTACACCCTATTTTAACAAAAATCGGGTGTAATTGGGCGTAATTACGTTTTTAATTACACCTGTTTTAATAAAAATCGTGTGTATTTACGTTTTTAATTACACCCTGTTTTAATAAAAATCGGGTGTAATTATGTTTTTAATTACACCCTGTTTTAATAAAAATCGGGTGTAACTGAGCGTAATTACGTTTTTAATTACACCCTATTTTAATAAAAATCGGGTGTAATTGAGCGTAATTACGTTTTAATTACACCCTATTTTAATAAAAATCGGGTGTAATTGAACGTAATTACGTTTTAATTACACCTTGTTTTAATTAAAATCGGGTGTAGATACGTTCTTAATTGCACCCTATTTTAATAAAAATCGGGTGTAAATACGTTAGACAATCGAGTCCCTGAATTAGACCACTTAATGTCAAACTAGTTCTTACAAGTTAGCAGAAGGACCAAATTGCCTGGAATAATTCACAAAATGGGATCTTTTATGTCTCCATCATATTATTCATCTACAACATCACCAACACACTCCCCTCGTCTTTTTAGAGACTTTATGCACGAATAAATAACGTACAATGGATGCAAGCTAAGAAATCAAAACATACCACGGAGAATTAAGATTTACATTTTACAACATCTATTTGGACACAAAGTGTTAGAACAAGATTTGTTCTGATCAATTATCTTAGTTTTGATGATAACAATAATATGAATTTTGCTTAAGATAATATGGTACTCTAATCCAATGCAATTTCCTTTTCAAGAAATATATATAAAGAGTACGCATAATTCAGCGCTCAGAAGCTTTGTCTCAAAGGGTTCAGCATGCAACATCAGAACATGGTCTGGCAAGACATCAGAAGATGGTCGAAGCAGAATCAGAACATGGGTCTATGGAAGCATCAGAAGAACAAAAGAACAGAAGCACTGAAGTTCTGATGGTATCACGCTCAGAAGCACTTCAAGGTCAGAAGATCAGAAGATGCTATGCACCAAGCTGTTTGACTCTGATGATATTCAAACGTTGTATTCACAAACATCAGATCAGAAGGAAGTACAAGTGGCAAGCTACGCTGACTGACAAAAGGAACGTTAAAAGCTACTAAAGGCTACGTCAGTAGACACAGCGTGAACAAGGCTCGAGGTAGTTGACAAAAGCGTATAACATTAAATGCGATGCTGTACGGAACACGCAAAGCATTAAATGCACTCAACGGTCATCTTCTCCAACGCCTATAAATATGAAGTTCTGATGAGAAGCAAGGTTAACGATCCTGAACAAAACAACGCTTATTAACTTGCTGAAACTCTGTTCAAATCTAAACTCAGAATCTTCATCTTCATCAAAGCTCACTACATTGCTGTTGTAATATATTAGTGAGATTAAGCTTAAACGTTAAGAGAAATATCACAGTTTGTGATTAACGCTTTTAAGAAGCAATTTGTAATACTCTTAGAATTGATTACATTAAGTTGTAAGGAACTAGAGTGATCGTGTGGATCAGAATACTCTAGGAAGTCTTAGAGGTTATCTAAGCAGGTTGTAACTAGAGTGATCGTGTGGATCAGTATACTCTAGAAAAGTCTTAGAGGGTATCTAAGCAGTTGTTCCTGGAGTGATCAGTGTGTGATCAGTAGACTCTGGAAGACTTAGTTGCTGACTAAGTGGAGAACCATTGTAATCCGTGCGATTAGTGGATTAAATCCTCAGTTGAGGTAAATCATCTCTGCGGGGGTGGACTGGAGTAGTTTAGTTAACAACGAACCAGGATAAAAATTACTGTGCAATTTATTTTTATCTGTCAAGTTTTTAAAGCTACACTTATTCAAACCCCCCCTTTCTAAGTGTTTTTCTATCCTTCAATTGGCATCAGAGCGCCGGTTCTAAGGTGCAAGCACTTAACCGTGTTTAGAAAAGATTCAGGAAGAGAAAAACGCTTCAGTAAAAGATGGTTGATGAAAGTGAAAAGTCTACACCTGCATCTACATCTGGCTCTGCTGAGCAATACAACGGTAACAATGGTTATACTAGACCGCCGGTATTTGATGGTGAAAACTTTGAATACTGGAAAGATAAACTGGAAAGTTACTTTCTTGGTCTAGATGGTGATCTATGGGATCTTCTGATGGATGGTTACAAACATCCAGTAAATGCCAGAGGCGTAAAGCTGACAAGGCAAGAAATGAATGATGATCAGAAAAAGCTTTTCAGGAATCATCATAAATGCAGAACTGTTTTGCTGAATGCTATCTCTCATGCTGAGTATGAGAAGATATCTAACAGGGAAACGGCCTATGACATATATGAGTCCTTGAAAATGACTCATGAAGGAAATGCTCAAGTCAAGGAGACTAAAGCTCTAGCTTTAATCCAGAAGTATGAAGCCTTCAAGATGGAGGATGATGAAGACATTGAAAAAATGTTTTCAAGATTTCAAACTCTTACTGCTGGATTGAGAGTTCTTGACAAGGGATACACCAAGGCTGATCACGTAAAGAAGATCATCAGAAGCTTACCCAGAAGATGGGGCCCTATGGTGACTGCATTCAAGATTGCAAAGAATCTGAATGAAGTTTCTCTGGAAGAGCTTATCAGTGCCTTGAGGAGTCATGAAATAGAGCTGGACGCAAATGAGCCTCAAAAGAAAGGTAAGTCTATTGCATTAAAATCCAATATCAAGAAATGCACTAACGCTTTTCAGGCTAGAGAAGAAGATCCTGAAGAATCAGAATCTGAAGAAGAAGATGAACTGTCCCTGATTTCCAGAAGGCTAAATCAACTCTGGAAGACCAAGCAAAGGAAGTTCAGAAGCTTCAGAAGTTCAAAGAAATTTGAACGTGGAGAATCTTCTGATGACAGAAGATTTGACAAGAAGAAGGTCATGTGCTATGAATGCAATGAGCCTGGACACTTCAAGAATGAATGTCCAAATCTTCAGAAGGAAAATCCCAAGAAGAAGTTTCATAAGAAGAAAGGTCTTATGGCAACCTGGGATGAGTCAGAAGATGATTCAGACTCTGAAGATGAACAGGCTAACTGTGCGCTGATGGCGACAGAAGATGACGAATCAGAATCTACATCAGAATCAGATTCTGAAGAGGTATTTTCTGAACTTACTAGAGATGAGTTAGTTTCCGGTCTAACTGAACTTCTGGAACTCAAGTCTCAGATTAGTCTCAAATACAAAAAGCTGAAAAAGCTATTTGAATTTGAAACAAAGAAGCTTGAGTTGGAAAATTCTGAATTAAAAGAAAAACTTTTAAAACTATCCAATAATGTTGGATCTCCTTCTGATTCAGAAAAATCCACTCCTAGTCTAAACCATATTCTGAAAGAATATGATTTAAGTTTCAGGAAGTTCTTATCTAGAGGTATTGGCAGAAGTCAGCTAGCTTCTATGATATATGCTGTGTCTGGAAACAAAAGAGTTGGCATTGGTTTTGAGGGTGAAACCCCATACAAACTTGAACCTGTTGATGAAATGAAATTCACATACAAGCCATTGTATGATCAGTTCAAGTATGGCCACTCCCATGATATTAGGCACACTTCACATGCTCAAAGCTTTCACATAACACACACCAAAAAGCATGTGACACAACCTAGGAAATATCATGAAACTCACATTAAGAATTATCATGCTGTTACTCCTTCTGCTTACAATGTTAAACCTAAGTTCAATCAGAACTTGAGGAGAACTAACAAGAAATGACCCAAGAAAATGTGGGTACCAAAGAAAAAGACTATTTCTTTTGCAGATTCTCTTGGTGACAAAGAAGATAAAAGTCAACATGACATGTCTCCTGGACTCAAGTTGATCTCAACACTTGAAGGGAAGAAAGACTGTCGTCCAAGTTCTAGTACTTAAATCTGTTGAAGAAACTTTGTCTGAAGGAGATCAGAAAAGATAGTTTATCAGTCTTGAAATCATTTGTCTTGTTTGTTTCTCAAGCATTGATGTTTCATTCTTGATTATTGTGAATGCTCTAAATGCTACAGAATATACAACATTGAAACATTGATTGTGGACGAATCAATAAATATCTGGTTTTGATGATAAACTTGTTTCTGATAAAACAAAGCAACTTAAGAATTTCTGCGGATACAATTTTGTCTTATCAGAAGCTGCAGAACAAAGAAGTGAACCTCCAGAAGCTGTGTATATCAGAAGTAATGGATCAGAAGATCATTCAGATTTATATCAACACACTTCAGAAGGAATGTTTCCAGAAGAGAAACTTGATCAGATCAGAAGCAGTGATCAGAATCTGAAGGCGTAAAGTCTATTCTGAAATTTACAGCTGTCATCTATTATCTGATGGTGAACACGTGTCTGTACGGTTAGTACAAAGCGTGCAGTTGAAAAGACGCCGACCTAGGTAACTGTATTAAATCATGTCATTTACTGTGTTCTCTCTCCTAATGTCATTTCTCATTAAATGCATAATGATTTCTTTTTAAATCTTTTAAATAACCCGCTTCATCTTCATTCCTTTTTTTCTCTCTTTCTCTCTATTTTGTGCATTCACTTCGTTGCATTCCTCTTCAAACCCTAGTTCTCTGATTCGATCTCAAAGCATTATCATCATGAACTCTTCCTCTTGTTCATCTTCCTCAAAAGAAAGACTTACTTCTTCACAAATCCTTCTACGAAATTATGAATATGCTCCTTTGAAAACTTACTTGATACCCACGAAGGACTTGGAGGTTTTATGTGAAACTGCTGTGGACTTCAACAATCTTAAAGCGAATGGCTTTAAGTGTGATGCAAGAATCCTTGAGCAAGGATGGTCCAAGTATCTCAATAGATTGGTTGGTCCAATTTATCCCGATCTTGTGAAGGATTTCTGGGTACATACAACGGTTACCCCAACGGCCATTATTTCATTCGTGCTAGGGCATGAAGTGGTTATCTCTGAAAAACTGATCAGGAAGCTATACAATCTGAATGATGAAGAAGGTTGGTCTGGTTTTCGATATACATCTGTTGATTGGTCAATAGTTGAAAAACAAATCTCTAAGTCTTCTGGGATTGACTCTAATAACACAGGCACCTTGAGGCCATTTTATAGAGTATGGGCTGAGATTATTCTGGGTTCTCTTCACCACAGAAAAAGGATGCTCTCCTCCTCTTACATCAGTCCAGATCACAAGCACACTCTTTTCTGCATTGGCAAAAAGACTGAGATCAACATCTCTCACATTCTGTTTGAGAATCTGAAGACTTCAATCCTTGAATCAAGAGAAGAGGAAAGGGCGAAGTACCCTCATCTTCCAAGAACGACTATTCCGTTTGGAAGAATGATTTCAGACATTATTACTGAAAGCAAAGTGCTGGACTCCATCAGAAAACTCAATGCATCCCATTTGCTTGGAGTAGTTCAAGGTCCCATTTTTAATGGTGTGGATTTGTTCAGATTAGAACTCATTAAAAATGTACCTTCTGTGTGCCAAAGTTTTCCTGACATTCTCTCAAGAAGAGTTGTTGCTGAAGGTTTTGCCTCCCTGTTTCAAGAAGAACTGCATCAGGTTGTCAAGTCTTACCTGGAAGATTGTGTTAGGAAGCAATCAGATATTGATCCTGCTTGGATCCGAGGCAGACTACTTCCGTCCAAGGCTGATCTTCTGAAGAAGGATCAGAAGGAACTAAAGGCTAGGCTAAAAAGAAAAGCCCAAGAAGATGAGGCTGAGAAAGCCAAGAAGTTGAGGGTCACCTATGATCCTGACAAGGTGGACTCTGAAGAACGAAGAGATAAAAGGATCAGAGATTCCTTTCGCAGAACAAGATCTTCTTCTGTACAAATCTCCAGAAAGGTTTTTACTCCACCTCCTTCTGTCCCTAAACCTTCTCCCCAATCACCTCCTTCTGAACCAAAAGTAAACTTCACCTTACCAAATCCTTCTCCATCATCCTTCTCCTCTCCCATTCTAAACCCCACACCTTTAAGTATTCTTCCCCCAACTCCTTCTGATAAATCTTTCTCACCAATTCCCTTTACAAACACTCCATCCTCGTCTCAATCTATCATTTCTGATATTCCATCCTCATCAATCATTCTCTCAGATATCCCTTCTTCCTCATCCACCGTACCTCCACCTTCTATATCCCATCCCTTACCTACCAGAAAATCCAAACCTTACTGTCTTCTCTACCCTGACTACAAATTCACCTTCAATCCGCCTGAACCTGAACCCTATACCTACCTGGAACTTTTCAGACATGAGGTGATTAGCAGTCTAGACCTTCTGAAGGATGCATTCCTAAATGGTCTGGATGATGTTTCTACAAGAAATCTCTGGAGAAGATTTCGCAAGGATTTTCAAGTAGAAGCAATGGGAGTACAGAAAAGACTAGTGGCTGCTGCCCCTGGTTACCCTGGTTACCTTCTGGAGGAAGATAATGGTATATACTACCATCCTCTCAGAAATTGTGTTGCTGCTGAGGAGAAGCCCTTTGTGGATGAATTGGAAGTATTAAGACTGGCTGCTGAAATGGAAGCAAATCCATGCAGGGATATGGTTATCTTTATTCCTGACTATCCTGTTCTGCTCGGAGATTTCAAGACTCTCTTTGACTATCTGAGGGAAAACCCGTCTGAGAAAGATCCAAACTTGGTCATTCCAGAAGTTGTTGACCCACCAGAAGTTGAAGGTCCTTCTGCTCCAAGGAATCTAGCTGCCATTCTTCAGGCACTTGAGAATGGAGACTCGGAAATTCCTGCTGCAGAATATGGAGATGCTTCTATGCAAGAAGCAGATGCTGAAGATCATGTTGCTAAAACTGTTCCTGTTGAGGAAATCCCTGCAAATGATCTATCTATGGAAGCTGCAGATCAACATGCCATTCCTGTGGTTGAAAGCGGTGAAGCTTCTTCTGATGAATCTTCTCGTCTTGCAAGGACTCTAGAAGAAATTCAGAAGAGACAGGATGAGCAAAGCTCACTCAATGCTGAGTATAGTGCTTTCATGGTGAGGCAAGAAGGACACAACAATATGGTTCAAGAGATGCTGACCAAGATCTTGTCAAGACTAGGGCCATCTTAGATTGAGTCTGTGTTGTTTCTTTTTTTTTCTTTGCATCTGTCTTTGTGCATCTGATCTTTCTTATCTTCATGTACTTCTGTACCTGCTGTTTGAACTTTAATGAAATCATCTTCTTCCTCCGTGTGTTTCGTTGGTTTATCTCTGAATCTTTTTTGCTTTTTGATGATATGACAAAAAGGGGGAGAAAGATAAATGATAAATGATTTGATTAATCTATCAGTTGCTGGGTAAAGCTCCCACACATTTACTAACAAGAACTGCAAGTTCTATATGGTTTAAGTGTTTTGCAGGTATAAAGAAGTGAAGAAAATCTTCAAAGCAAACACGAGAAGCAAAACCATGGAAACTGAAGCAAGCTGAGTGCTGTCAAGCTTCAAAAATCAGAAGCACTGATAATAGAATTTGATCCATATTTGTCTATTTGATCTGACAAAATTCTATTTGCTCTGATACATTATTTTAGCCTATATGGCTCTGATACATATAATGTGTTCAAATATACATTTTATGTTCTGACTCGTTCATGCTGACTTTTGTCGTTTAGTTTTTTTGTTCTGTAACATTTCAGGATGTAGAGATGCTCTGATGATGCTCTGGTACATTCAACAATGTTCTGATACAAATCTAGCATGAAGTGATGTTGGTAGAAATTCAAGCTCTGAAGCTATCCGAGGGAAGCAGAAATTCAAAGCTGTGAATGTTCTAAAGATCCAGAAAACTCAAGTTCTGAAGCTGTCCTAAATGGAAGCAGAAATCAGAAGCTGTGAATGTTCAGAAGATCAAAGAAATTCAAGTTCTGAAGCTGTCCTAAATGGAAGCAGAAATCAGAAGCTGTGAATGTTCAGAAGATCAAAGAAATTCAAGTTCTGAAGCTGTCCTAGATGGAAGCAGGAATCAGAAGCTGTGAGTGTTCTAGGGATCTAAAGAAATTCTAGTTCTGAAGCTGTCCTATGGAAGCAGAAGTCAGAAGCTATGAATTCTCTAAAGGCAGAAGCTTATATGATCGTCTCTACCGAAATAATCAGGGAAGTCTTTTATTAAAGTTCTTCGAGTATTTATTTCAGGGGGAGATTATTTATCTCAGGGGGAGATTGTTAATCTCAGGGGGAGACATATTCATATGCTTATGCTATAGCTGTGTAATTTGTCTTTTGCCGTCTGTTCTTTCTGATCGCAAATTCATATCATTTATATATGTTTTTGTCATCATCAAAAAGGGGGAGATTGTTAGAACAAGATTTGTTCTGATCAATTATCTTAGTTTTGATGATAACAATAATATGAATTTTGCTTAAGATAATATGGTACTCTAATCCAATGCAATTTCCTTTTCAAGAAATATATATAAAGAGTACGCATAATTCAGCGCTCAGAAGCTTTGTCTCAAAGGGTTCAGCATGCAACATCAGAACATGGTCTGGCAAGACATCAGAAGATGGTCGAAGCAGAATCAGAACATGGGTCTATGGAAGCATCAGAAGAACAAAAGAACAGAAGCACTGAAGTTCTGATGGTATCACGCTCAGAAGCACTTCAAGGTCAGAAGATCAGAAGATGCTATGCACCAAGCTGTTTGACTCTGATGATATTCAAACGTTGTATTCACAAACATCAGATCAGAAGGAAGTACAAGTGGCAAGCTACGCTGACTGACAAAAGGAACGTTAAAAGCTACTAAAGGCTACGTCAGTAGACACAGCGTGAACAAGGCTCGAGGTAGTTGACAAAAGCGTATAACATTAAATGCGATGCTGTACGGAACACGCAAAGCATTAAATGCACTCAACGGTCATCTTCTCCAACGCCTATAAATATGAAGTTCTGATGAGAAGCAAGGTTAACGATCCTGAACAAAACAATGCTTATTAACTTGCTGAAACTCTGTTCAAATCTAAACTCAGAATCTTCATCTTCATCAAAGCTCACTACATTGCTGTTGTAATATATTAGTGAGATTAAGCTTAAACGTTAAGAGAAATATCACAGTTTGTGATTAACGCTTTTAAGAAGCAATTTGTAATACTCTTAGAATTGATTACATTAAGTTGTAAGGAACTAGAGTGATCGTGTGGATCAGAATACTCTAGGAAGTCTTAGAGGTTATCTAAGCAGGTTGTAACTAGAGTGATCGTGTGGATCAGTATACTCTAGAAAAGTCTTAGAGGGTATCTAAGCAGTTGTTCCTGGAGTGATCAGTGTGTGATCAGTAGACTCTGGAAGACTTAGTTGCTGACTAAGTGGAGAACCATTGTAATCCGTGCGATTAGTGGATTAAATCCTCAGTTGAGGTAAATCATCTCTGCGGGGGTGGACTGGAGTAGTTTAGTTAACAACGAACCAGGATAAAAATTACTGTGCAATTTATTTTTATCTGTCAAGTTTTTAAAGCTACACTTATTCAAACCCCCCCTTTCTAAGTGTTTTTCTATCCTTCACAAAGTTATGCCTATTTATATCAATTTCATTAATTATTTCTCTACATTTTAATTTAAAGATAAATTGGATAGCTTATTAGAAAAGAAAAAAAGGTCACAAAGTAAACTCCTATATATTTAATATTTCTATGATACAACAACTTTAAATGCTGGAATGTTACCTTTTCTTTTCAACTTCAGTGTCCATCAACTCCTACACAGAGACATGGACACATAGATTAGGGACTAATATCTATTAATCTCACAAAGTTTGAATGAATTGTCTTTCCAAGACCCCTGTTGCATAAATCATGTAAGGCAATAACACTTAAGGAATGGTAACTTAATTGCGTTGAACACCGAATAGTACATGTTACACTTACATCTCCTTTGTCAAGGTGTACAAGCTTCCTTAAAAGCTTACCAGAGAAAATCACCTTTCTGTCCCCATTAGGGCATCCCAAACCAACCAAAACTTAAATATCCCGCCTCGAAAGGGATCTGAAATCAACAAACCAATAAATAATTTCCCATTGAACTGCAAAGTAGCAAACTAATCATCATATAAACAATCCTCAAGAGTTAACTAACAAAACAAAACAATAACATCCACACAAACATTGTAAAAAATTGTCATTTTTCTTATAATCTGAATATAATCTGAAAACCCAATAAAATGAGTTCAATTTAATTGAAATCTATAGTAAAATGCACAAACCTCAACAAGTCAAAATGATCCTCACCAAAATTGAGACACATAACACGAACACTCTTAAAACCCTTAGTTAAATCAAACCCCTCATCGTGTACATCCTCGGTAGTATCAAACCCTAAATCCTGCACCATTTTATCCTCAATCTTCCTCATGTGTTAAAAATAATTCTAATGCACCAATATCTTCATCAATTGAATCCACTCCGGCCACAGATGCACCAAATCCACCTCTTTCTTCACTAATTTCGCGAGTTCACTGTTCATTTTTGCCTCTTCACGAGACAAAGATATTGTTATTGGTTGCGAAACGGGTTCGATAATTTCGTTTGGAGAGTTTTTAGATTCACACCAAGCTCAAATTCCTTGACGTGTTTCGTGTTTTTGAGAATGTTCGATAATTGCATCAATTTGATCGAAGACGAAGTTGTGACGAGCAGAGAGAAAGGGTAAGGTTTAGGTTTTTGGTTTTGGGAGGTTGAGAAAAAGGTGAGAGCGTAAGAATATGGGGTTTATAACTTTTATTTCAATAGGTCAAACAGTGAAACATCAATTTTATATTTCAAAGTTAAATAGTTTGTTTAGACCCATTAATATTCATTTATTAATTTATTAATAATATTTAAATTATTTATTAATATGCTATATAGATTATATATTTTGAATTATAAATTTTAAATAAAAATTTTTTCATATAAATTTACACCCATTTTTTTGTTTAAAGGGAGTAATTGAACTTTGATTATAATAATATTTTTAATTTAAACCCGTTTTTAAAAAATAGGGTGTATATTGTCACCTCAAAATGTTTAAAATGACATGTTATTTACAAAATTGCCACCGCATTTTTTATTTACACCCGTTTTTTATATATTGGGTGTAAATTTTAAAATTATATTGATCTTTTTGTACTAGTGATACTTCGAGTTTTAGAGAGACATTTTAAAATTTATTTCAAATTTAAATTTAAACACATTATGCATTTAAATTTTTAAAATGAGTGTTGTTTTAAATTCATCCTTCGTAAACTCATTTAATTGTATGTTACTTCTATCATTTTAAAATGAGTGTTGTTTTAAAGAAAAAAATTATTTCAAAATGAAATGTCACTTTTACTTTTTAATATAAGAATGATTTCTGTTTGAAAAATGTTATCTTTAATAATTGAATTGACGCCATATAGTTATCTACCACTCATTTATATGAGATAATTTTATTAAATAAATCATTTAGCTGTTTAGTTATTGTTTTGTATAAGGATAAATCAGTAATCAAATCATGTTCACACTCCACGTCCCACTCACATTATTGGTGTGATAGTATTTTTCATATTTTGAATTGTTTGCATAATAATAGATTATGCTATTATTAATCCAGATCTAATGTTATAACAGAAAAATAAACATAAAAAAATATTTAAGAATATTACTCTATCATTATAAACATTATATTTAAATAGTTAGGAGTTTTAAGAGACTGAATTATGGGCACTTTAAAAAATTAAACAAAGACAAATAAAATTAGAAAATAAAATGATTGAGACAAATACTAATTGCACTTTTTAAAATTAGTAACTTTTTATAAAACTAATCACAATGTTTGATTTTTCGATACTCAATAATTAAATAGTTTTGCACACAGGTTTGTAATGTCAAATGAGTTATTATGTTTATTTTTAATTTTTATATTTTTTTTCGAATGTGACTCTTTACCTAAATATTAATTAAAAATATGACTCTTATTTAAATATTATTTTTGTTTAATATTTTATGGTGTGGAATTGAAAGTTGTAGATTGGTGTTATTTTCTTCTAAAAATAATGATTCTTGAGTTATTGTTAGCTAAAAATAGTTTTTTCAATAAAACAATAGTTTATGAATAAGTTATTGAAATTTCCTTATATTTTCTATGACCGGGTCGTCGAACTCGCACTTTGTTTGTTGAGAATTGAGATAGATGTCTGCCCGATTTTCTAGTTCATTTTAATTGTGAAGCATCTATTGGTCGGAGTGAGTTGGAGAATTTTTTTTATCTAGTATGTTTTTTTTTTCTTTCTCTTGTTTATCTTTTAAGATTTAATTTGCTTCTGGTGTTATCTAAAAATCGAGTATTAGGTGGAGAGTATACAACAAAATAAGAGGTTGAGTCTGGACGCGTACTATCTAAAAATCGAGTACTAGGTAGAGAGTATACAACGAAATGAGGGATTGAATTCGGATGCGTGCTGAACTATAGATCCGCCGATGGGTCCATTAACTAATTCGCTTAATACACTTGGCGCACGAGGTTTTCAAACATCAATAAATTGCAAGTATAAAAAAAAAAGGAGAAAAATTGTCTCCCCTACAGGGGAAAAATTGATCCTTACTCCCACCCTTACAAGGAAGTGGAAGAAATCACTTCTTATGGCCCAGAGTCCTCCAATATTGGAATTGGGAAAAAGGATATCACAAATTTCAAAATAAAATACATAGAACCACTCTCAATTTTCACGTGACGTACCGTTAGCCATGTTCTGACACCAAATTTTAAATATATTAATCAACATTTATACTCCATTAACCAACTTTATTTTACTAAACATTTTTATGTTTGAGAATTCATTAACTAAGTTATGAACTGTATTAACCAATTTTAAAAATAAGATTAACCAAAGTCTGTACTGTATATATTAATTTTTTATGTCAAAATATATATTAACCGAATTTTGAACTGTATTAATCAAATTTTTATATTCCATTAACCAATGTAATTTGAAAAAAAAAATATTAAAAGTAAAAAAAACTGAAAACACAGTTCATGAATAGTGTTTTAAGTATAGGTGTAATATTTTAGTGTATGAATACATTATTCGGTATCAATTTATCATTTTTCTTTTTCTCCTAACACTCCTCCCTAGCAGAGGCAGTGACTAAGACTCTGGTCTTTCTAATGCAATCTTTAAGAACATTCTCCATTACTTAAAAATGGATCTTGATCCTCTCATGCTAAATGTCTCCTGCTCTTCATCCTATTGCAATCCAAACCTTTAAATTAATCCATAAGCAAGGGAGAGAAAAAGGTCAAAGAAATCTAAACCAATAAACTATTATCCAACGGTTAGATGTTGCACAGGAGACACGGCAGCAGCAAAAACACAAGAGAGGATCTATTTCCCTTAAAAATTGACCGAATACATAAACGAATCAACACGTGCTTGCACATTATACTACTAGTTTTGTTCATATTATAGAATTTGAAGACATGTTATAAACTCATGCAGGCTCAAAATATATAAAGCGAACAGAACAACAAAAAGAAAGAAAAATGAAAAAACAAAGTCAATATTTGAGAAAATATGTATTAACTTCTTAATTTATATTAGGAAATTTCAAAGATGTGATTGATTCAACCTAATTTAGAATAAAAATACACAATGTAGTATAGATTTTGAATTTTGGAGTTGAGTTTTTTTTACTACTTCAAATTAAAAATGCAGAAGTCAAAGAAAGAAGAAATAGTTGTGATTTATATGGTTTTCAAATTTTAGAATTTAAATACTAAAAAAATACTCTGAAATTGTTAGTCCAACAATCGGGGGATGGTCGAGCGAAGAGTTTTCTTATATTTCCTTTGAGCAACATACTTTTTGTGGGAGACACATCACTTGTCCACCTAAAACCTTTTTCTTTGAACAACACATCTTTTGTGGGAGACACGCCACTTGTCCACCTAAAACCTTAAGGTAATAGGTGAGTGAGTTCTCCCACTTATAAATGCTCAACTCACCACATTCCTATCAAATACGAGACTATTTCCCCACTTACTCACACTGCATTATTATTTTAACACCCCATCAAGTGTGTGTTAATATGCTCCCCTCACACTTGTACCGTTGATGACACATTGTAATGGGACACCCCATCATGATGATGCAAATTAGGGATTTAACACCAGCTTTTTAGAGAATTAATACCTGTTTATTTTCGGTGTGGTTGTTACCGGTATTGTAAGTATGACTGTAACACCTGTTTTAAAACATGTATCAAATATTGATTTAACACCAATATTAAACAGGTGTTATAAGTGTTACAAATGGGTGTCAAAATTTTAATTCGTACCTACTTTGTCTAAAAATGGGTGTTACAAATTTATTAGAGAAAAATCTACTTAATATAAATGTAAGGTTGTCATCATGACAACCTTGGACAAAACCCTAGCTTCAAGATGATGTGTCACCCTCTCAAAACACTCAAGATGATGTGTCATTCTCTCAAAGCATTCCAAATTATATAAATTTAATAATTATTTAAAAAATATATCTCTTCATTTTTTAAACATTAATTCTTTACAATTAATTTTTAATAAAAAGTGACATTAATTTTTTTATAAACATTATAATTACTATATTATTTTATATTTTATATATGTCAAAATGATTTTTATATATAACATTTAAAGTTTCCCAAATCATGTTGATAATTACTAAAAAAAATTCCAAATTATCACTAACTAATAATTTTTTAACATATATTTTTTAATTTGGAATTTTTTTTAGTAATTATCAACATAATTTTTTTTAGTAATTATCAATTCTTTAACTTCAATTCTATTACTTTATCTTTAGTTCCATTTTTTTTAGTTAATACAATTTATTAGTAATAGTATTAACTATTAAATTTAATTCAATTTATTAATTATTTATTGTATTATTATTAGTAATAGAATTTATAACCATTTTTTAATATTCCATAATCTTAAATTTTAACTTTAATTCTAATCGTTATAATGTATGATTTGAATTATTATAAATTTATTATCATTTCTTTATATTCTATAACCTTCTATTCATTAATTTTTCAGTTATTTTATCCATCTAAATACATTAAAGGTGTTGTAAAAAAAACTTTCTACTCACCTCCTATTTAAATTCTATACATTCATTATAAATACCTTAGAAAATGATCTTCAGTCTTATTTTTTTTTCATTTTCTCTTTTAAACTACAAATTTTCTCTTTCAAGAAAGATCCATCCAATCATGATCATTGTTGTGCATAATCTACATAATATTTGTTTATAAGTTTTTCTAACTTTCTTTCTTTATTTTCTTTTGTTAGTTAGTATGAATATAACTAATTTTATCTGACCGAGGAGAAAAGATAATGGAGATTCGTTTTGTTGTTTCTATTGCATCTTTAGTGCTGAATAAATCTGTGAAAAATGACATCTTATGTAAGTATATCTCTAGCCATTATATTTGCATACTAAATTTAAAAAAATGAAATTTATTTTGAGACTATTTTAATTATAAGAAACAATATTATATATATTTAAATAAATATTAAAAATATTATTTATAAATTATAAAGTTAATTTATATTAATATATTGATAATAACAATCTTTTTTATATACTTATTTTCATCATTCTATTTTCAAGATTTTTAATATATTTATTCATTTAATAAAAAAAAATCATATATAAGATCTTCATTCTATGTTTTTTTTTAATTTTATATGTTAAATTTATTTCTTCTTGATATAGTTAGAGGAGTTTACTTTTTCTTGCTATAGTTAAAGGAAGAATAAGAAAAGTATTTAATTTTGAAGATTTTTCGTTCTTTTTTCTCACTTTCTATTCTTCATTCTTATTATATCATATATGTGATTTGAACCATTACTATTTCATTTTTTTATTTCTAAGCTTGAATAACATTTGATTATAAGATGTAATTTGGCATTGACAAAGTCTAATAGTTAATTTGGCTACTAAATTATTTTTGTTTAATTTCTCTTTTCTATAATGAATTAAAATAATAGAAAAGGTATGAAATTTAAAGGATTTTATTTTTCTGTGTTTCTTTTTGTTTCTCATTGTAATTATATCATATTAGGGCCACAGTTAATTATAAGATAGAATTTAAAATTAGAAAAATCTAACTATTGATCGGAAGTACGTGGATATCTTATTTATTAAATTATCAATTGTTTAGTCAAAAAAAATTATCAATTGTTAAAATACACATTTATAACTTTTATTGTTCTTATTATATATAGAATTGTTATTGCAGTATTGATTTTATTCGTGTAAATGAATTTTGTAAAAGTAAATGTATTATATTTCACTATTTACAAAAAACTCAAATAGACTATAAATTATCTTAAAGCATTGTTTAATTTGTACCACCCTTTAATATAAAAATAAAAAATAGTTAGGCATATAATAAAACTTTATCTCTAAAATTTGAATATGAATGTATATATATTTTTTTATACTAATAAAGTAATATATTACAATCCTAATATTTTTACTATTACTTATATCACTATAAATTACTTTTTAAAATTATATTTAATTTTGTTATTTTCCCTTTTAAATAGATGTTATGACTTAAACATTAAACTTTAGTTTTATATGATAAGCAAATAGTTAACCAATTGATGTCATTCAATTTAATTTATAAATGAAATTTATTGACTCTTCAATACTATATTAATGTTTGTATCTTTCAGTTACTATTATATTTTATTATAATTATTATTAATATTATTATTATTATTTTATTATTATTAATGGGTGTTTTTTACACAATCATTAAATTTTATAACATCAAATATTATTAAAATATTTGAACAGTCAAAAATTAATATTAGCTGAGAATATATAAAAAATGAAATTGAAAAAAAATTCTCAAAAAAAATATATCTAAATCAATGGAATAAAATATTAAAAAAATTATAAGTATATAAAATGATGAATATATAGTGGAATAACTTTATTCTTAACTTAAAAAATTATATGTATTATTTGATTCGTGAGTACTGACAAATATTATAATATAAATGGGTTATTATTAGAAATTATATATAATTAAAAATTATATGTTTCTTAAAACTTATTGAGTATAATAAAAACTACTTAAAATTATTTTAACATTTATATATTTTAAAAAGTTGCTAAAATGTCTCTTTTAATGATTTAAAAAAGATACAAATTCAGTATTTTTAAAATTATAGAGTTTTTTTTTTGGTAAGAAAAATTATAGTTAAATCACTTAACTACGCACTAAACATCAAAATTATATTAATTATATAGGTTCGTAAATTTTATACAGTTTAAATCAATAAGAATTTTACTACTTATAAATAATATAATATTTTTATTTATTTATTAAATAAATTAATAAAAAAATATAAAAAGTTACATTAACAAGTAAATATATATTTCAAGTTCTTATTTGTGAAAATAGCCAAATTTAATATATCGTTTAAATGTATTGAAAAATTTATAATTGACAAAAAGTTAATTATCTTCAAAATATTTATCATATTTACACTCTAAAATTATATGAACTCACATTTTAAAATAATTTTTAATTTTTTTACAAAATATAATATTTAATACAATTATATCATAATATTTTAAACTTATTTATTCTATAAGTAAATTATCAAAACAATTATTTATTAATTATTAAAAATATTCTTTAGTTAATAATATTCATTTCTTTAAATTTATACATTTTAAATTATAATAGTAATTTTTTTCTAATTTATTGTCTTTCACATTAAAAAAAATAGTATAATTGCAAACATAATATAAATGATCTACAAGAAAATTTATATGCAAATAAAAAATTAAATATCAACTATTATAAAAAATATTAATTTTATTTCTAATGTACCGTGCGAAGCACGGGTCGGCGAACTAGTTTGATTAGAAACTAACTTGTAACACCTTTCTTTCTCATAAAATGGATGTTAAACATATATGTCATACTGATTTTTTTCCAATAAAGGGTATTAAAAGTTTTATGGAAAGCGTTATTTATTTAGAAACCAATTTCTCACACCTATTTTTTTCTTAAAAGAGGTGTATAACGTACGTATAATACATATTGTTTCTTAAAGTATACGCGACATAACTTTTTGATATTATTTGAATTGAACCTTCAACCCTATTTTTCTCTAAAATGGGTATGAACGAATACATAGCACACTTCTTTAAGTTTAATAAAATTAAACAAGTATTATTGTTTTTTCAACTCAATAAAACTAAAATCGTAAATTTTGGATTTAGCTATAACAAATTATACCAAACCTTGTAAATAGTATCAAAATAAAATCTTATTAATGAAAGTAAGTTGACACCATTTCCTGGACATTTCGATACAAGTAAGTCGGTTTCTTTCTCGAACCAAAGGCTCGTGATACTATTTGTTGGCGCAACAATCGGTGAAGGGTTGAGCGAGAAGCATTCTTACTTTTTTTTTGGGACTTTCTTTTGAGAACACACTTTTGTGGGAGACACACCACTTGTCCACCTAAAACCTTAAAGTGATAGGTGAGTGGGTTTTCCCACTTATAAACGCTCAAGTCACCATATTCGTATCCAATGTGTGATCATTTCTCCATACTCACACATGTTATATTCTCAACATTCACTCTGATACCATTTGTTAGTCTAACTTTCGGGGGAGGGTCGAGCGGGGAGCATTCTTACTTTTGTGTGACTTTCCTTTGAGCAACACACCTTTTGTGGGAAAGACACCACTTGTCCACCCAAAATCTTAAGATAATAGGTGAGTGAGTTCTCCCACTTATAAATGCTCAAGTCACCACATTCCTATTCAATATGAGACTATTTTTTCACTTACTCACACTTACATTATTATTCTAAAATTCGAAAGATTTTTTTTCTTTCAAAATTTTAAGGAATTCTCAAGAACACTAAAAAAAGATTTTTCACAATCTATAACCACACATCTAAGATTTATAATCTTACAAAATATAATTTAAAAAATAATACTTCAACAATCATTATCATCCAAAATAACACTCCTTGAATATTTATATAGCATTAACATGATAGAATAATTACTTTATTTTTATCTTGAATATGAAGGATATTAGGTGTATAATAGAGATATATACTACATCTATTTTTATTTATAAGAGAAAATTTATTTTATATGTTCATTTAATAATCATGTATCTATGTATCATTGACTAGATACATTAATTATTCAATAAATTTAAAAAGTCAATTTTTTTAATAAATAAAATCAAAGAGAATATATAAATAAAATATTTATGAAACAATTCCCAAACACATTTGGCCATATTACAAAGGGAAGATATTTAAAATAATTACAACAATATTTAAAGTTATTACCACAAACACATGAAAAGTAAATTAAAATGAAAATGCTATTGGTTTAAGGTGAAGTGGTTCTTTCATTGATACAACAAGTCCAAATACTTCACTCATATCTATATCTTGTTTACCTGATTTTGTTTCCCAATCAAACCAATAAAGAAGGTTAGCAAGTATATATTCAACAGTAGCTATTCCAAAATTCACTCCTGGACATCCTCTTCTCCCAAAACCAAAAGGAATGAATTGGAAATCTTGGCCTCTAAAATCAACTTGGCTGTGTTCAAATCTCTCTGGAATGAACTCTTCAGGATTTTCCCAATTTTTAGGGTCTCTTTGTATTGCCCAATTGTTTACATACACCATTGTTTTTTCAGGAATATCATACCCTTTTAGATTCACTCTTGACATTGTTTCTCGAGGAGCCATTAGAGGAGTAGCTGGATGTAACCTTAGAATTTCTTTCACTACACATTTTAAAAAGGGCATTTGATTTATGTCGCTTTCTTCAACTTTTGATTTATTGCTTACAACTCTCCGTACTTCTTCTTGTACTTTCTTCATTGTGGATGGATGTCTCACGAGCTCTGATATTGTCCATTCTAATGTTGCTGATGTTGTGTCAGTTCCTCCAACAAACATGTCCTACAAATTGTATGTAGTTAAATTTTCTGTTTATGAAATACTTGTTAATGAATTATTAGTTGGACGATTAGTATTGGAAAAAAAACATTTAAGTTCCATATTAGTTAAAAATAGAATTTATTAAAAATAAGACATTATATATTTTATGACTTATAAACCACTTAATATTTTTTCTAAAACACAATTACTCCATATTGTTTAGGGAAGTGCACATAGCCATAATACTGATATATTATTCTAATTATCAATGAAACTGTTTTATTCAACCAAACTGAATTGGGTTGATTATAGTTTTAACTTAATATAATTGAGCTATGTAAAAGTAGGCTAAACCAATTAATTTTTTTAAATTTTTTTTTAGTTTTACTTTTTATTTTTACTTTTTATTTTTACTTTATTTTATTTATTTGTAAAATGATATCTGATTGAACTATAACTGAATTAATTGAAATTGAAAGGTTCAAACCTACTCAAACCTAGTTGAAAATTCAATAAGAATATTAATTTCACTAATAATAAGATGCGTGAAACAAACAATAATTACAATCAAAATAAATAGCTTCAAACAACAAAATAATATGTCAAACAATGTAAGCAAATCTATAATAAGAAAGATGAAGATAAAATATGAGTACACAAAAACATTGTCTATCAAATTCGATAAAACCGATCTATTATGGGGGAGAGAACGATTCTCCAATTCACTATATTTCTAAAAAATGTTACAAAAGATTACAAGTGAGCTTGAAGAAAATAGTACCCTAGAATATATATTTTGTAATATTTTCTTACTACGACCATTAATGTAGTGAAATAATAACTATTAAATAGGCGCTTTTTAAAATCATTTTTCTCACGGTTCAAATAAACAACCGTGGTGAAATTTGAAGTGAGAAAGTTTGGAATCCCAGTACTAGCAAACTTAATTCTCTATTTTTTTAATAAAAATTAAACTAGTTTTCTCCATGGTCCAAGTTAACAACGGTGGTGAAATGCCAGGGTTTATTTTATCAACCGTGATGAAATGGTTTACATAAATAAGAAAACTTAATTCACTTGAGAATAAACCGCGCTCTAAAGTGAAACCCTAACTTCTCACACCTTATCACAATCTCACAAAACTCCAACATATCTTTATAAATCTCTAACATATCTTTACAAAACTTAAACCTAACATCCTCAACTAGTATGAATCAAGGAAATGTGTCATGAATCTTTGCAAGAAGAAACATGAAACTCATTTCTTTGTCTTCCTCTTCACATTTCCGGTACATTTGTCACCTTTAACCATTTTTTAGTTATGTTGTTATTGTTGTTATTTTTGTTGAGATAAGTAAAACGTTTATGTTATTATTATGATTTTTGTTAGTTATGTTATTGGTTTTGTTGAGTTTTGTTGTTGTTTTTGTTGGGTTATCCTTTTGATCGATTTTGTTGAGTTATGTTGAGTTATGTTGTGGTTTTTATTGAGTTATGTTGTTGAGTTATGTTTTTGTTTTCATTAATATAAGTAAAAAGTTTATGTTATTGTTGTGTTTTTTATTAGTTAAATTTTTGTTTTAGTTTAGTTGATTTTGTTAATGTTTAGCTATGTTGTTAATATTTAGTTATATATGTTGCTATGCTTTTTCCAAGTGTTATTAAAGTTTAGTTATGTTATGTTTTTTAGTTTTTTTTATTGATAATGTTAAGTTACATATATGTTATTGTTTTTTTTTTGTTGATATATATATATATATATATATATATATATATATATATATATATATATATATATATATATATATATATATATATATATATATATATAGAGCAATAAAATTAAAAACAATAACACAATATTTTACCTAACACAACATTTTATTTATAGGTAAAATGTTGTGTTATATTGTCGTTGTTTTTGTTGTCTTATGTTGCTGTTGATAATGTTATTCGTTGTATAACTTTCATATAATTCAACTTAACATGTTTAGAAGATACACTTGAGTTTATTATAACGTATGTGAATTGACTGTTTTATCAATCCTTCATTGAACATATAATTAGTCAAATTGAATTAGAAAATAATAATCTAAAAAATTAAGTTATATTTTAAGAATAATTTACACTATTCAATTTTTTTTTAGCTTTCCGCAATCTATTATCCATATCTCGCTCTTTAACAATTAGAATTGATTCAATACTTCTAGTTTTTCAACTAACACTTACAAGTTTATTCTAAAAAGAATCAAAGTTGTTCATAAATTAATATTCATCATCTTCATGATAATTATGATGATGATGAATCTAAATTTCTCGATAAAGTTGATACTTTACAGAATATAAACTAGTAGAGAAGGAAGTATTGACTGAAGAATTAGAAGCATTAAATCAAATTTCAACTGTTAAAAAGCGAGATATGGATAATGAGTTAGGAAGCTTGAAAAAAATATCAATTAGTGTGAGTTGTTATTCAAATATAACTTAATTTTTTATATTATTATTTTATGGCATAAATATACGTTCTGCCATATATGTGAGATTCGGGTCTCCCCGCTATAATTTTTTTTTGGATTACCCCCCTGTAATTTTAGGGTACCCCCTAAGCGTGTAAAAAACAGTGAAAAACCAGAGGGTAAATCAAAAAACAATTTTACAGGGGGTAATAGGGGGCAAAAACATAGAACTTTTTATATTTTAAGGGAGTAATCCAAAAATAAAAATTATAGGGGATAACTCGAATCTCGCCTATATGGCAGGAGGTAACGTATATTTATCCCTTATTTTATATATCAAATTAAAAAGTTATATATTTAATGAGTTATTGGTGAAACTATCATTTCACATATGCTCAAATAAACTCAAATGTGGTTCTGGGTTTGAACCTGAAAAATTGATACCTTATAAAAAGAAACTCAAATATATCACCACAGTTGGAACTTTACACAACCATGATGAAATGTTATGCGTTAAATGTGTCACTATGGTGATTTTACCACGGCTACAACCACTTACCACCACACCCTTCATTACCACGGGCATTCAACTGTGATAAAATTATTCTTTCAACCATAGCAAAATATATATTTTATAATAATGACATCAACAGTTTCATTGCTTCATAATTATAAGAGAGAGAAACACCGCGTCTCTATCAAAAAATCTCAAATCATACTTCTACCAACTGGATTAAATCTTTGGTGCTTTTTTTTTTTTTAAAAAAGAACACATTTTATACTAGAGTCACCATACGTTTTCATCTTCACAAATATTTATTTGAGAATATGTTGACAAGTGGTTCAATACTAAAAAATAAATAAGACTATGTTTTTACTTAATCCTAAATTAATTAACTAGAGTATGATTAATCATGTGAAGACAAAATTGGTCTATCTTTATAGTATATACGTGCAGAGTTAGTATTTTTGAGGGATGCAGTGAAAGTTTACATGAGACAAAAAAAGTGATAAAAGAGAGAAACGTACCATTAAAATTCCTTTAATATCATTATTGGTAAGTTCAAAGCCAAGCATGCCATCCTCTTTTAATTGAAGAAGCATATCAACAAACCCTTTCTTCTCGAACTGATCTTTTTCTATCTTCTTCAAAGCCAAACGCTCTTCAATCACTTTATCAAACAAAGCATCAAGTGCTCGAAAAGTATCCTTAAATTCTCCAATTTTTCCACTAAGAACATCAATCCAACCCAAAGAAGGGAAATAATCTCCAACCACAAAAGTTGTAAGATAAATCATAACTTTTCTAGCTAACTCTTTCACGTTTCCATCTCCTTCACACTTCCTTCCAAGAGCACTTTTACAAACAATATTGTTTGTTGTTGAAACAAACATCTTACTAAGATTCACGCATGTCTTCTTCGAGCTAGCTTCACGTAGCTTACTCACCATTTCTTCAACTTCTTCTTCTCTAATACCCTGAAATGATTTTACACTTTTTACACTCAAAAGTTCTAGAACACATATTTTTCTTTTCTGCCTCCAATTTTCTCCATAATTTCCAAAACCAACTTCCGTACAACCATACAATAAGATTTTTGGAGCAATATGTTGCGGTCGGTTTGAAAAAACTATATCATGATTTTTCATGATTTCCATGGCTACTTCTCCTGATGAAATCACTAGAGTTGGAGTTTGTTTTTGTCCTAATTGCAACAACATCATGTTGCCATATTTGAGTGATAGGTCTCGTAGAGACCGATGTGGAAGTGTGCCTAGCTGATGAAGATTACCGATGAATGGTAGTTTTGGTGGAGATGGAAGTTGATTAAGATTGGTTTTGGTTTTGGTTTTTCTAATTGCATACTTAAACACAATTAACAGGCTTATAAGGAAAAAAAGAGATGGAATAAAGAGAGAAGAAAAAGCTTGTGTAATTTGTTCATGTGACCATTTTCTGAGAGCCATTGGTTTTTCTATCACATGTTGAACTGAGGCAGACATAATATATATAGCATGGGTGTAGATTATAAGGTCCCTACCAGCTGCTGGTATGATAGAGATCCAAAGAATATAAAAATCTAGAGTTTTGTTTTTTTTTTGACAAGATAAAAATCTAGAGTTTAAATCCTAAAAACAGACTAACTTTTCTACACAATGGATCTTCTCCTTCCCTCCATTCCTCTCCTTCAACCAAAACACATGTAATTGCATAGAAAGAATTGAGAAAAAATGATAAATAAAATAAGAGAGAGAAAATAATAGAGAGAGAAAGAGACATAAATGTGAAGGAGATAGTTGAAGAGAAAATTGTAAAGGAGAGGATCCAAACTCTAACTTTCTAGCATGTTAGTTATACTTATCTATTTAAATTATGAGTTAATTTATTAAAATATTTGATTCCATTGTATATATTACAACACATTTGACATTTAGTAACGTATAAAAAAAGTTATTGAAAAAAATGCACATGACATTAAGAAACGTGTGAAAGAAAGTTATTTTGGTCCTGGTTTTTTATAGGTATTGGACCCTTAATAAAAAAAATCCAATTTATTTAAAAAAGAACATTATATATTATATATTATATATGTAAATTATAAATAACATCAACAACATCAAATCTAATTATTTATCCGTGCAATTAACATAACAGAAATATTATATTCTAATTATTTAATATAATCAAAATATTTTTTGGCTATTAAAAAAAAGTCTCTCTTTTAATTTTTTTAAGCAAATTCTTCAATCAAGTCTTCATATTGTATATTCTTCAATAAAATTTTCGCATCAATGCTAATCCATTAAGTCTTTTTTGTAACATGGTAGACCGCAAGTAAGACTTCAACAACTTCGATTTTGAAAATTTTCTTTTTGCTGAGGCAACTGTCACATGAATAGTTAATAAAATTCTATATACAATAATTGTATTAGGAAATAAAATCCATGCCTTTCAAAAATCTTAATATTTCAATAGGTCCAATATTTTCTACAGGCAACATATCTCTTTGTAACCTTAACTCCACACATAATTCTTTTCCATCAATATCACATTGCTCATTATGTTTCAATGTCTCTTTAAAATGACTACAACAAGACTTTAAAGTTGCATTGTCCAATGATTGTAAATTTTAAGAAGTAAACAAGAAACCAAAAACACTTTCATATTGTTGAAATTGCTCAAATCTCTCATTAAGATATACAATAGCTTGATCGACAAGGTAAAGAAAATAATTAACTCTAAAAGATTCCTCTTCAGATAGCTCAACTGGTGGGGTATTCAAATTCTCACCAAACTGTCTTTTTCTTCAAATTATACGCCTTTGAAGAAATACTGGATCAATATTCAATTCAATGGAAATTTCTATAGCATAGTTCATGATATTTTAAAAACCGGTTTCTCTATATTCCTTAAAAAAACAAAATCAACTCCGTTATTTTTTGCATAGCAACATCAATAACCATATCCCTTGATTGTAAGAGCTTGCTAACCACATTAATTGCGGATAATATTTCAAACCAAATAATTATCCCCATTAAAAATTCAAAATCACCAAGCCCATTTGTTGCTAAGGATTTAGCTTCACTTCTTATTTTAGAATCAAGATCCTTTTTTGATACTTCAAGTAAAGCTTCTCTAAAATCTGAAATTTGAGTTTTAATAGCCTTGACACTATCTACATGACTCTCCCAACGAATGGATGTCAATGATTTTGGAGTCAACCATTTTACATTATTTTCAAAATTTGCCATCTCTTAGTAGAATTAGCAAAAATAGTATAAATGCGTTGAACTACTCCAAAAAAATCTTTAGCTTTAGCACAGAGGTAGCCATATCACACAATATCAAATTAAGACCATGACAAGCACAAGGAGTATAAAAGGCTCTTGAATTTATGTCTAAAAATTTCTTTTGTACACCTTGATGTTTTTCTTTCATATTTGACCCATTATCATAACTCTGTCCCCGCACATCAAATATGTCAAGATCAATATTTTTCATTTCATCTTGTAAAACATCAAAAGCCTTTGACCAATTGTGTCATTCACATTCAAAAATCCTAAAAAAGATTCTTCAACACTAACAGAATTTGAAGAAACATTCACATATCATATTATCAAAGACATTTGCTCTTGGTGACTAACATCAGGAGTATAATCAAGTATCATTGAGAAATACTTTGCTTGTTTGATTTTTCTAATGATTTCATTTTTAATTGCAGAAGCAAGCAAAAGTATTAACTCATTTTGAATTTTATGCCCAAGAAAGTGAACATGAAGATTATCATATGTAATTGTTAGCTGAAGATTTCGTTTAGAAGGAATATCCTTTGAAGAGTTAGAATTCGAAGAAAGATGGTTACTGATTGTTGAAAGTATTTGTGGGTAAATATTTTCGGTAATATATCGTATCCACAGGGATTGGTTAATATCACTGCCGTTCTATAGTTGTTTATTTTGAGTTAAGAAATTTGGTTTGGTTTGTTTTATACTAATAATAATATCAAAAGCAAATAATAAAATAAAAGCAAGTAAAGGACTTTGTGTTAACAATTAAAGAAAGATGTTGAGTCTTTAGGGTTCATCAACCTAATCCTATACAATTATCAATTAATTCTCAATAGAACAATCCTTTGAATCATTATCTTCACTTATCCTCAAATAAGATTCCATGTCTGCAAATCAAATTAGATAACTTTTACCGGTATGAGATTCGATCTCTCCAAATCACAATAACGATAATAGTAATTAAGAACGATAATTATGAAAACCCAATTACAATTCCATCTCTGCAAATTGCAATTGAATCAATATAGTAACCTAGGGCAAAAGTTAAATCCTTTCTTTCGATCAAAGATTCAACAATGATGTAAATTAAAAGCAAGGTTTCTTATTGATAATAAATTCAAACAATTGTTCACAGGAATTAATCAATGGTAATGTATATTCATAGGTTAACTACTACCTTAGACTCAACAAGAGGGATTTAGCTCTCCATAGACATGAAGAACATACAAGAATCAATGGAGGAATTCATCTTCATCAATAGAATGTCTTCGATTGGTAAAGAATCCACCTTCAATTGTTGTTCTCAGCTTCAGAATCAGATAGCTCTCCTAATTTCGCTCCCACAAAAGTATCTCTCACCACTTGGAAAACTAGGGCTTTAAAACAGAACTTTTGGGCTTTTAACGCCGAGGCCGCGGCGCGGCAACGGGCTGGCGCGGCGCGCCCCTCAAACAGAAGTATTTTCGCGGCGCGCCTAGGAACTCTCGCGGCGCGCCCTTTGCACTTTCCATCTTTTTCTTCAGCCTTTGAGACTTCCAGCTTTCTTTCCTCCTCATGTTCTTCTTAAGTTCTTATTCAGCTCAAAACCTGCAACAATAACACCCACAAGTGATTCGATTTGCTTTACGCACGAACTAAACTTATTCAGTTCAATTCTTAATAAAAACCTATGGATTCATCACATTTTTGCATTGGTTTAGAGAAGAAATCACTTATATTAACACATGAATTTACCATTAATTTACTCCTAACACTGATGACCATTTCTGAGATTAAAAATGACTACTGATGGCCATGTTTCGAGAATGATTGTTTGGGTTGGAACGAAGATAGTTGGAATTGGAGCTAATTCGAAGAGGGTTATCTTTGATGACTTAAACGTTTTGCAAAATACGTAAAGTACTGAAGCTTAACGTGTTTTCGTGGCATTCTCGGTTCTGATCACGTTGCCACGCGTCGAAAGAGGATTCAGGCGGGAAGATTTGAATTTCGAAGTAGTTTGTGTAACTGCACAAAGACAGATGGCATCCCAGGGATTCTTGTGGGCAACGTGGCATCAGCTTAGTGTAGGACCGTTAGGGTCGAAATTAGTATAAATAAGGGTCTTAATGTTAGGATTCCGGGTGTTCATTTTGTACAAATCACTCACAAATCACTCAAGTATCAAGTGTTTAGAGAACGAGTTCGCTGAGAAATGTACGTATGACACCAACACCAGTTTAATACATTTGTATCTTTCTTTATTCAAGTATCTTTTCATTATTACTGTTTTCGTTTACTTTCTGTTATTTACATTCCTGCACTTCTTTTGTTTTGTCTAACTTTTATCTCGAAGCATTTTACGTTCCTGCATTTAACATTCTTGCACGTTACATTCTTGCACTTTACATTTCTGCAGTTTATACGCTTTTATTTATATTTCTTTGTCGAAAGTCATACTTACGTGTATAACAAGTGTTGTTCTTAAGTAAACATTTATACGATCATATCACAAACAAGTTTTCTTGAAGCCAGAACAAACAAGCATGAATCAAATCATATCGAAAGACAATTGTTTGACTATGTCCTAGGATCAATCTAGTCGATCCTGCGAGTAACCAAAGTATATTTTATAGTTTGGAGGACTAGCGGTTGTTTACCAGAAATTACCGTAAACAAATTGGCACGCCCAGTGGGACAGTGTCAAACAGATTGTTATTAATTGATTGTTTTGTTTTGTCTAGAAAATATCAAGACCTTGTATGAACCTTAGGAACGGTAAATTAACCAATAGTGCACAACCGATTCCCAAACGAAGGTACAACAAGAAAATGGTCAATGCGGCCAGTGGAGGGGGAGATCAAGATCCCCCACAGGGGTCAGGAACAGCGGCGGCAAATTCTATGCATGTTTCGACTTCTACTCAAGGAGCACAAGATATACCGGTTTCGTCAGGATCTGGACCCATAGGCAGTTCCCAGGCGATACCCGAAAATACTACAGGGACGACAGGGACTGTGCCAGTTTCGAGTTCGACCACCGCGCCTCCATTCATCAGCGCAAGCGAGATACCACCTTTCTCGACAAACGCTGCAAGTCAATTATTTTCCCCAGGACCATCAACCGCTTTCGAAGGTTGGAGACCCAACAATCCATATGGAATGCCATATTCATATATGACAGGATTACGAGGATCAGGGCCTACATACACTACAACTAACCCGACGGCATTTTCGTCGAATGTCAGTTCGATAGGTCGAAGCGCACAGAATACTGGCTTCTCTGCCCAAATACCCTCTTTCACCACAAATAGTCAAGCAGCATTTCGACAGGAGATGGATGCAAGTAACCATGATATGTTAGGAACCCTTGCTAAAGAATTGGGGTCGATCTTGAATCCATTAGCAACAAACATTGCCAGGACTAACCAGGATAATGTAGAAACTTTCCAAAAAATATCATCTCAAATAAATCGAATGGCGGATTTCTTAGGAGTCCCACAAAATAGGCGAAGGAACAACCAATCAACCTATCAAGAAGGGGACCCAATTTTAGAACAAGTTCGAAACGCAGTTCCGACACCCAGGCCAATGCCAGTTGAACGAAATCAAGTGATAGATTTGGAAACTCAAGAAATTCCCCAGCAATAGCCTAGAGTAGTTGTAGTGGGAAGAGACGAACATCCTGACGAAGTCGTACATAGGGTTAGGAGAGACAACCTGGCAACAGAAAATAACCTAACTGCCATGATAGAGAGAATTATAGCCAATAATGGCCTAAATACTGGGCTTCAACGTCCAAATTATACATCCCCCATAGCAGAATATATTATGCAAACAGAGTTGTCAAGGGGTACCAAAGTACCAAAATTTACTAAATTTTCAGGGGATACCAGTGAGTCAACCGTGGAACACATAGCCAGATATTTGACGGAAGTAGGAGATTTAGCAGGGAACGAAGATTTAAGAATTAAATACTTCCCTAGTTCGCTAACAAAAAATGCTTTTGTTTGGTTCACCATGTTGCCCCCAAATTCCATAGATGCATGGGCACACTTGGAGAGATTATTCCATGAACAATTCTACATGGGTCAAACCAAAATAAGTCTGAATGAACTGGCTAGCATCAAGAGGAAGTTCACGGAGCCTATAGATGATTACTTAAATAGGTTCTTTTTGTTGAAATCAAGATGCTTCACGACTGTCCCGGAGCATGAATTAGTCGAAATGGCTGCAGGCGGTATAGATTATTCAATTCGAAAGAAATTGGATACTCAATACCTAAGGGACATGGCCCAGTTGGCAGACAGGGTTCGACAAGTCGAACGACTAAAAGCATAAAAGGCCAGAGCAAATAAAAGTTACAAGAAAGAAAAGGTAGCATACGTCGAGGCTGAAGACGTCGACGACGAATCTTTTGAAGATTCATATAGCGTGGAAGAGGTCGAAATAGATCTAGCTGAATTAAAAGAAGCGCCACCTTATTCTTCCAAATTGCTCACACCGGCCAATGGAAAAAATCTAGTAGAGATTGATAAAAGTGATAGATTTCCTAAGAAAACTTATACGTTTGATGTTACTAAATGTGACGAGATATTTGATTTACTAGTAAAAGATGGCCAGATGATAGTGCCTCCTAATTCCAGAATTCCTCCGTTAGAACAACGGAAGAAACGAGGCTTTTGCAAATACCATAGTTTTTTAGGCCATAAAACCTCACAATGTTTTCTTTTCAGGGATCTAATTCAGAATGCTATCAAGGACGGACGTCTGAAATTCGCTGACAAAACCAAGAGTCATATGAAGGTTGACACAGACCCTTTGAATGTTGCTGCCACTAACCTGTATGAACCACTTGACGTTAACATGGTGGAAGTATCTAAAGTAGATGTTGCTGAATCGGAGACAATTTCAACTGGAAAGCAGGCTACTGAAGGCCTAAATGACAATGCAGTCTTCAACACTGATGTTGAAGAGTCCTTCGATGCAGATATGTCTGAAGATCTGAAAGAAAAAACTAGCGAGGCCACTGAAGACCTCAGGGTGAAACTTCAGCAGATACAGATTTCTGAAGCTCCTCCGGCAGTTGTTAACATGGTCAATGTTAGGCGGCCTTTGTATGAAATAGAGGAACTAGAAAAATGGCTGATAAGGGAGAAGGGAAACATTGAAATCCCACCAAGAGGGGAAAGCTTGAAAGATTATCTCTGGAATTGCCATGAGAAGAATGGCGGAAAGATGCTGATGTGCCCAAGGTGTTCAATCATGCTAAATCGAAGGGTTCAGGCTAACTTCGAAAGGGCCTTACGAGAAAGATTGGAACAACCCTGGAGAGGAGGAAACCCTTTGCTAAAGGTGTAATCGAAGATGGAAGAAAGCTTGGTGGGTTTCTTGGTCAAGTGTCATAAGGAAAACACTGAGGTTGCATTGTGTCCCAGATGTGGAGCAGTTTATGACGAATTACTGGCACGATCATTCGAAAGGGTATATTTCTACATGGGTCGAGAAACCCAGGGGCTTCGTCCCAACCTGTATGGGTTCGATATATGGACCCCATCGAAGAGGCCTGATAGCCCACACCCTAGAGCTCGAAGGGTCACGTTCAAAGTCCCTACAGACCTACCCAGGGATAGATGGATGCAAGCTGGTGGGAGAACCAACAAATGGCGAAGTTGGGACCAAGGGGGAAGGACTGCAATGGCATATAGGAAGCAATTCCAAACCTCAAATCGAGAGATGTACAGGTTGGAGAATAACAAAGGCAAAAATCCTATGTCCAGATCCCAATGGAGAAGGCACCAGAGGATGAAGAAGGCCCAAAGAGAATACAAACCAAGGGAGATTGGAGAGTCTAGTAGCAACCAAGTCCCAACCCAGGGGGCAAGGACAAGTAAACCTCCAGTAGAACGCAAGTTATTCGACTCTGAAAATGAGAAGGAAGAAGAAAAGATGCATTCCAGCCCTTGGAAAGAAGACGACAGAATGACAAATGATTTCGACTCAGATGGAGTATCGTCTATAAACCTCAATTGCAATATTGTGTCAGTGCTCCCTCATGAATTTAATCAAGAAACAGAAGCCGAAGATTGTGAGGAAGCTGATGTGGAAGAGATGGCAAGACACAGACCTGTGTGTTATTATGTGCTAAATAATGGGGCAGTCGAAGAGCAGAATGAATTCTTCGAGAGGCTGGATGAAGGTATGAG